>NW_028124842.1:0-101012 GCF_965194825.1 Balaenoptera physalus
AACCTCTGGAATATATTTACTCTCCAGTTTTCGTTGCCTACATAGGGGTTATGGAATTTGATTATATTGTGAGTCTCCCCCTACTACCGGTTTTGTTGCTGTTCCTTCTTTATGTCTTTTGGTGTAGGAGATCTTTTCTGGTGGGTTCCAGTGTTTTGTGTATGTGTTTTTTTTTAATGGTTGCTCTGCGGATAGTTGTGATTTTGGTGTGCTTGTGAGAGGAGGTGAGCTCAAGGTCTTTTTACTCTGCCATCTTGCCCACTTTCCTCTATACCACATTTTCTTTTCTTTTGTTTTGTTTTAATTTTTATTGGAGTATAGTTGCTTTACAGTGTTGTGTTAGTTTCTACTGTACAGCAAAGTGAACCAGCTATACGTATATATATAGCCCCTCTTTTTTGGATTTCCTTCCCATTTAGGTCACCACAGAGCATTGAGTAGAATTCCCTGTGCTATATACAGTAGGTTCTCATCAGTTATCTATTTTATACATAGTATCAATAGTGTATATATGTCAGTCCCAATCTCCCAATTCCTCCCACCCCTCACACCACATTTTCTTTATCTATTCATCCATCAGTGGACACTTAGGTGGTTTCCATGTCTTGGCTATTTTAAATAATGCTGCAGTGAGCACAGATCTACGAATATCTCTCCAAGACCAAGCTTTCAATTGTTTTGTGTATAGACCCAGAAGCAGAATTGCTGGATCGTATGGTAGTTGCATTTTAACGCTTTGGGTAATCTCCATACTGATTTCCATAGTGGCAACACCAATTACATTCTCACTAACAGTGCACAGAAAAAGGAACCTTTAGCTCCATATCCTCACTAATGCTTGTTATTTCTTGTCTTTTTGATGATACCCGTTCTAACAGGTGTGAGGTGATATCTCATTGTGGTTTTGGTTTACATTTCCCTGATGATTATTGGTTCTGAGCATCTTTTCCTGTATTTGTTAGCCATTTGTATGTCTTCCTTACAAAAATATCTATTAAGATCCTGTGCCCATTTTTTAATTGGGTTGTTTGTTTGTTTGTTTTTATTTGAGTTGAATTCTTTGTCTATTTTGGATGTTAACCCCTTGTCAGATATGTCATTTGCAAATATCTTCTTCCATTCAGTAGTCTGATGGTTTCTTTTGCTGTGCAAAAGCCTTTCAGTTGGATGTACTCCTACTATTTACTTTTGCTTTTGTTGTCTTTGCTTTTGGCATCAAATTCAAAAAAGTATTGTTAACACCAGTGTCAAAGCTCTTACTGCCTATGTTTTCTTCTAGGAATTTTATGGTTTCAGACCTTACATTTAAATCTTCAATCCATTTAGAATTGATTTTTGTGTATGGTGTAAGATAACGTTTCAGTTTCATTCTTTTGCATGTGGCTATCGAGTTTTCCCAGTACCACTTATTGAAGAGACGATCCTTTCCCCATTGTATATTCTTGGCTGCTTTGTCATAAGGTAATTGACCTTACATGTGTGAGTTTATTTCTGGTCTCTCTATTCTTTTCCATTGATCTACATGTCTGTTTTTATGTCAGTACTATACCATTTTGATTACTGTAGCTTTGTAATATAGTTTGAAATCAGGAAGTGTGATGCCTACAGTTTTCTTCTACGTTTTTAAGATTGCTTTGGCTATTTGGAGTCTTTTGTGGTTACATACAAATTTTAGGATTGTTCAATTGTTGTGAAAAATGCCATTGGAATTTTGATAGGGATTGCATTGAATCTGTAGATTGTTTTGAGTAGTATGGACATTTTAACAATATTAATTCTTCCAATCTGTGAGCACAGAATATTTTCCCATTTGTTCATGTCTTTTTCAGCTTTTTTCATCAATGTTTTCAGTATACAGGTCTTTTACCTTCTTGGTTAAATTTATTCCTAGGTATTTTATTCTTTTGATGCAATTATGAACAGGATTGTTTTAATTTCTTATTCTGGCAGTTTATTATTAATGTATAGAAATGCAACAGATTTTTGTCTGTTAAATAATTTTGTATACTGCAACTTTACTGAATGTTTTAGTTGTAACAGTTTTTTTGGTGGCGTCTTTAGGGTTTTCTATATCTAAAACCATGTCATTTTCACATAGTGACAATTTTGCTTCTCTTCTGATTTGGGTGCCTTTTGTTTCTTTTTCTTGCCTAATTGCTCTGGCTAGAACTTCCAATACTGTGTTCAATAAACGTGATGCCGGTGGATATCCTTGTCTTGTTCCTGATCTTAGAGGAAATGCTTTCCATTTTTCACCATTGAGTATGTTAGCTATGGTGTTGTCAGAGATGGTCGTTGAGCTATGTTTCCTGTAGACCTACTTTGTTGAGAGTTTTTGTCATGAATGGATTTTGAGTTTTCTCAAATGCTTTTTCTACATCTATTGACTATATGATTTTTGTCCTTTATTTGGTTAGTGTCATGTACCACATTGATTGATTTGTAAGATGTTGAACCATCCTTGCATCCCTGGAATAAATCCCACTTGATCATAGTGTATAATCCTTTTAATATATTATTGAATTTGGTGTGCTAATGTTTTGTTTGGTTTCTTTTTGCATCTATGTTCATCAGGGATATTGGCTTGTAATTTTCTTGTAGTGTATCTACACTGGGTATCTAGGTAACGTCTGGATAACAGGGTAATGTGGGCCTTATAAAATAAGTTTGGAAGTGTTCTCTCCTGTTCTGTTTATTGGAAGAGTTTGAGAATCTTTCATATTAATTCTTCCTTACATGTCCGGTAGAATTCAGCAGTGAAGCCACCTGGTCCTGGACTTTTGTTCATTGGGAGGTTTGAGAGTCTTTTTATCCTTTAGATATAAAAGCAGACTCCATGTATCCCACTATATTTTGGGGAAATTGTCTTAGGGATTCCCAGAGTATTTAGTGAAAATTCTGATTACCAATAATCTATAGAGAAGGTAAAATGGATCCCATAGTTACAAGTGATACTGTGTTTCATATGTATGTCTGTTTCTTCCATGACTTAGAACTCTAAAAATGTGTATGGAAACTGAATTAACGTTTACAATTATGGTTTATAGTTGTTAAGATGTTCTACATCTTAAAATGCCTATTTTGATATAGAATGACTGTCAAAATGTGAAGATGGAAGATGGTAAATTATATTAGGTGTATTTTACCACAATAAAAAAAATGGAGGGGGTGTGAAGATGGTTCAGAAAAAAAGAATTTTTCAAGGCTCTAAAACATATAAAGAGTTGGAGTTTTAAAAATTCCATCCATTTAATTACTGATGATAAAAATAAAGTCTCAGGTTTCTTAGCTGAAAATGAGATTAATAATACCTCTCTCTCAGTTTGATAAGAGGGGAAAGAAACAGATATAGAGCATATATCATAATAGCCCACACATAGCAAGCAGTAATACATAGCAGCTGCTGTTACAATCCCAAGAACCTAAATGCCCTCCTCAAGGTCATACAGCCAGTCTGTGGCAGAATCCAGCCCAGAATCTGGGTCTTTTGATCCTGAGTCTCTTAAACTATTACCATGCCAATCTGGCCACTAGGCACAAGGCATGAATCCTTTGTCCAGGCAGTGAATTTTCTGAATCTTTATATAGACCATTCTTTCCTTCAGTCTTTGTTTTGTATCTAAAGAATTAAATGTGAATACTATTTCTAAAGGGAATGCAAATATTTTGAAAGTCCTTCAAAATCTTTTTTTTTTTTTTTCGCCTTTTCAGAGTCCAGATGTCATTCAGAATTTGAAAATACCACCCATTCTGTCTTCAGGTCAGCTAAGTTTTACTTTCATCATCCAGTGCACCTACCAAGTGATCAAGATTTTTGCCATGAATCCTTAAGAAGAAGAGTGTTCATGAGGCATTCTTGGAAAGATTCCTTTCAGCATCATCCAGACAAACAAAGAGAACACACTTGTCTTCCTTCCTCTTATCAACATGTGGCAAAGACAAAGTCAGATTATACCAGAATAGAGAGCCTCAGTATCAATGTAAGCTTGGAAAACAAAGAAGTACAGCATACTACTAAAAGTCAGGCTAGAGATTTTCCAAAATATGACAAACAAGTTAATGACCTAAAAAGGGATCATAAGGCCACCCCAGAGTTAACAACTCAGCACACTGTGAGTTTAAATGAACTCTGGAACACGTATCAGGAGCGACAGAGGCAACAGAAACCTCCTGAGTTCAGTGCCAAGAAGGAACTTTCCTTGGTGGAGCGACTTGATCGTTTGGCTAAACTTCTTCAGCGTCCCATCACACATTCTCTCCAGCCCTCAGAAAGGACACAGCATGATAGCAAGGGGGAACAAGATGTTAAGGAATGGAGTGGTAGACAGCAACAGCAGAACAACAAGCTTCAGAAAAAGAAACGGTATAAAAGCCTGGAGAAATGCCGTAAAAACACAGGCGATCTTAAAAAAAAACAAGGTTCTTTCTACTCATCAAGCTGGGAGGGCCAATCAGATTACAATTGAACAGATTAAATTTGATAAATATATTCTGAGAAAACAGCCAGGTTTTCATTATATAAATAACACTTCTTCAGATTCTAGACACTCAGAGGAGAGTGAGCTGCTCACAGATACTGCCGCCAACATCCTTTCCATCACCACTTCTGTGGAATCAGATATATTGACCCAAACAGATAAGGAAGTGACTCTGCATGAGAGGGGCAGCTCTATTTCCACCATTGATACTGCCCGACTGACTGATCCATGCTTTTGGCCATGAAAGGGTTTGTTTGTCACCCAGGCGAATTAAACTAGACAGCAGCATCACCGACCATCAGAGGAGATACCTTGAGAAGCGGAGCGAGAAAAACAAGAAACCATTGAATACAGGTTACCCCCAAATTACTTCAGAGCACACCAGAAGCAAACACATCCAGCTACATGGCTACAGATTCCATCTGGCAATGTGACTGCATTTTTCATGGACTATTTAGTTAAGCTTTGCACACAGGTGAAAAATAGCCAATTGCCCTTTCCTCACTATAACATTTCTTACCAGCTGGAAAAGAGTGAGAAAGTGTAGTACAGTGCTGTTTGAGTCGTCATTCTTTTCATCAACACTCACTTACGAATTACCCTTTGGATGAAAGGCTTTGCTGCTAAATGCTTCAAAATCTGCAAAGTCTATACCTTTGGTACAGGGGAGCTTCAAGTTTAGAATGACCTCCATTCTGAACAATATTGCCTGGTTTTCTTGCCTGTTGGTTTTTGTTTATTCATTCCTCCCTGTCTTTTAAGAAATTCTGAGATGCTTTTAAGCGCGCACACACACACACGCAGACACATACATATATAAGTAATATGATATGATTGTTTTTTAAGTAAATGAAGAATTGGAATGATGGAAAATTAGACTGAAGCCAGGGAGGGGTGAGCTACAACATGATTTGAAAAATAAATACATGAAGAATTAAGAGTGACGGGAAGGCAAGTTGATACCTTGTGGATGTGGTTGCTAAAAATGAGCCACAAATTTTGCTTTATGTTTTCTAGCAATTAGTGTTGCTAGAATTTTGTGATCACTTACATAACTCTAATATAAAAGCAAGCGAAATTTTCAAAAGCATTACAGATATTTCTGGTACTGAGACTTCTTAAATTTCTCTCGTCTGTCCTCATAAAGAAGGCGTTGTGGTGTACCAAAATCCTCAACGGCGTCCTTACAGTACATTCTCAGTAACAACAATCATGTAAGGCTAATAGGGCCTTAGTTTAGGGAATTCCGTAAAGGCAGATTTCAAGGGGTCAGTAAATGCAGACCATTACTTTAACCCAAGATAAAATTGATTTGGAGAGGTGCTCTCCAAATAGGGATACTTGCAAAATGGTTCATTGGAGTATGAACCTTTTAAAATTTATATTTTTGTATATGTTTTACAGTGTATGAGTACAGCAATAATATATAATTTATAAATAAATATCTACTTTAGTAGTTTGTACTCAAAAATATTTTATCAGTGGGACCCCATGATCAAAACAATTTGGAGACCACTAGCTTAGCTGAAAGAAGGCACAAAACATTCAGACATTTAACCATAAATATTATTTCTCAATTGAGCTTTTGGTAGGTATTAAATGACAGTAATTACACATATAAATAGTACAATAAGACTCTTTTTTAAAGTAAGCCAAAAATTGGGACAGACACAGATTGAGGCTTTTTGTTCCATAGAGGAGGTAGGGGGAAAGGATGCAGATAGAGGGTTTTTTGGTGTGTGTACTAAAATACATAAACATAACACAGTTTACAGTTTTATCATTTTAAAGTATGCAGTTCAGTGGCGCTGAGTATATTCACAGTGTCTTACAACTATCACCACTATCTAGTTCCAGAGCTTTTTCATCACCCTAGTGGAAACCTCATACCCATTAAGCAGTTACTCTCTATTCCCCCTTCCTACCAGCCCCTGTCAATCACTAATCTACTTTTTGTCTCTGTGACCTTGCCTATTCTGGTTATTTCATTTAATTGGAATCATATCATATGTGGCCTTCGTGTCAGTCTTCTTTGACTCTAGAATAATCTTTCTGAGATTTATCCATGTCCCAGCATCTGTCAGTACTTCATTGCTTTTTATGGCTGAATAATATTTCATTATATGTTTAGACACATTTTATTTATGTGTTCATCCATTCATGAACATTTAGGTTGTTTCTACCTTTTGGCTATTGTGAATAGACCTGATATGAACATCTGTGTACAAGTTTTTATTTGAACAGCTACATACAGTTCTTTTGGGTATACACGTAAGAGTTGAAAATGCTGGGTCATTTGGTAGTTTTATTTGAAGCTTATTTAGGAACCATCAAACTGTTTTTCACAGTGGCCACACCATTTTACATTCCCAGCAACAATTTCTAAGGGTTCCAATTTCTCCACATTCACCAACACTCTTTGCTTACTTTTTTTTTTTTTTTTTTTTTTTTGCCATCCCAGTAGGTACAAAGTGGTATCTCACACTCATTGTCATTTTGATTGTGGTTTGTTTTGCCTTTCCCTTTGCATAATGACTAATGATGTTAAGTATCTTTTTATGTGCTTGTTGGCCATTTTAAAAATTTAATTAATTAATTAATTTTTGGCTGCATTTGGTCTTCGTTGCTGTGCATAGGCTTTCTCTAGTTGTGGCGAGCGGGGGCTACTCTTCGTTGTGGCGTGTGGGCTTCTCATTGCGGTGGCGTCTCTTGTTGCAAAGCACGAGCCCTAGGTGCGTGGGCTTCAGTAGTTGTGGCTTGCTGGCTCAGTAGTGGTGGCTCGTGGGCTCTAGAGCGCAGGCTCAGTAGTGTGGCGCCTGGGCTTAGTTGCTCCGTGGCATGTGGGATCTTCCTGGACCAGGGCTTGAACCCTGCGTTGTCAGGTGGATTCTTAACCACTGCGCCACCAGGGAAGTCCCTGCCCACTTTTTAATTAAGTTGTTTGGCCTTTTTGTTTTTGAGTTGTAAGAGTTCTTTATATATTCTGGATTGTGGAATCTTATCAGATGTGTAATTTGCAAATATTTGCTTCCACTCTCTGGGTTGTGTTTTCACTCACTACTGTTTTTTGAAGCACAGCAGTTTACTTTCAATGAAGCCCCAGTGTACCTATTTTTTCTTTTGTTGCTTGTGCTTTTGGTGTCATATTTAAGAAACCATTTGCCAAATCCAAAGTCATGAAGATTTGTCCGTATATTTTCTTTCAAGAATTTTATACTTTTAGTTCTTTCATTTGCATCTTGGATGTATATTGAGTTAATTTATTTATATGGTATGAGGTAGGGGTCAAACACTCTTTCCACATGGAATTGTCCCAAAATCAGCTGTTGAGACTGTTCTTTCTCCATTGAATGGTCTTGGCACCCTTGTCAAAAATCAGTTGACCATAGATGTGAGGGTTTATTTCTAGGCTCTCAGTTCTGTTCCATTGATCTATATGCTGATCTGTATGCCATTACTGCACTGATCTGGTTACTGGAGCTTTGTTGTAAGTTTTAAAATTGAGAAGTATGAGTCTTCCAACTTTGTTCTTTTTAAAGACTGTTTTGGCCAATCAGGGCCCTTGTGTCTCCATATGAATTTTAGGATCAGCTTTTTTTCATTTCTGCTGAAAAGGTTGTTGGGAATTTTATGTTAATTGCATTTAATATGTAGCTTGCTTTGGGGTTTATTGCCATCTTAACAACATTGTCTTCCAGCCGATGAACACAGGATGTTTTTCAATTTATTTAGGTCTTTAATTTCTTCCAGTAAGGTCTTGTAGTTGCCAATGTACAAGTGTTATACCTTCTTGTCTAAATTCATTCCTAAGTATTTGATTCTCGTGTTTTCTTTCTTTTTCTTTCTTATTTTTAATTGTGATAATATATGCATAACAAAATTTATCATCTTAACCATTTTTTCTTTGTAATTCTAGTTTATTTATTTTTCTTCCAGTTTTATTGATTTAATTGACATACAGCACTGTTTGTTTGAGTACAGCATAATGATTTGACTTACATACATCATGAAATGATTATCACAGTAAGTTTAGTGAACATCTATCATCTCATACAGATACAAAATTAAAGACATAGAAAAAAATATTTTCCTTGTGATGAGCACTCTTAGGATTTACTCTCTTAACCACTTTCATCTATAATATACAGCAGTGTTAGTTTTATTTATCGTGTTGTACGTTACATCCCTAAGAGTTGTTTACCTTATAACTGGAAGTTTGACTGCCCTCAACCAATTCCCACTCCCTCCCCCCACCCATTGCCTCTGTTAACCACAAATCTGATCTCTTTCTACGAGTTTGCTATCTTGTTTCTGAAGTATAATTAATCTACAACATTATGTTAGTTCCTGTGCACAAAATAGTGATTTGATATTTCTGTACGTTTCAAACACCACGGTAAGTCTAGTTACGATATGTCACTATGCAAAGATATTACATAGTTATTGACCGTATTCCCCACACTGTACACTTAATACCCGTGACTCATTTATTTTACAAATGGAAGTTTGGACTTCTTAATCTCCCTCACTTATTTCTTTCCTCCCTTCACCACCTCCCCTCTGACAACCACCTGTTTGTTTTCTATCTATAACTCTGTTTCTGTTTTGTTATGTTTGTTTGTTTTGGTTTTTAGATTTCACTTAGCATAATACCCTCTAGGTCCATCCATGTTGTTGCAAATGGCAAGATTTCATTCTTTTTATGGCTGAGCAATATTCCATTTCATAAATATATACACCACATTTTCTTTATCCATGGGCATTTAGGTTGCTTCCATATCTTGGCTATTGTAAATTATGCTGCAGTGACCATAGGGGTGTATATACCTTTTCGAATGAGTGTTTTTGTTTTCTTCAGAAAAATACCCATATGTTAATTGTTGGATCATGTGATAGTTCTGTTTTTAATTTTGTGAGGAGCCTCCAAACTGTTTTCCATAGTGGCTGCACCAATTTACATTCCCACCAACAGTGCACGAGTCTTCCCTTTTCTCTTCATCCTTGCCAGTACTTGTTGTATTTTGCTAATAGCCATTCTGACAAGTGGGAGGTGATATCTCATTGTGGTTTTGATTTTTATTTCCCTGATGATTAATAATGTTGAGCATCTTTTCATGTGCTTCTTGGCCATCTGTATGTCTTCTTTGCAAAAATGTCTATTCAGATCCTTTGCCCATTTTTAAAGATCAGGTTGTTTGGGTTTTTGATGTTGAGTTGTATGAGTTCTTTGTATATTCTGGGTATTAACCCCTTATCAGATAGATTGCTTGCAGATATCTTCTCCCATTCAGTAGATGATAGTTCCCTTCACTGTGGAATAGCTCTTTAGTTTGATGTAGTCCCATTTGTGTATTTTTGGTTTTGTTTCCCTTGCCTGAGGACACATATGCAAAAAAAAATTATTAAGATCAGTGTCAAAGAGCTCAGTGCCTATGTTTTCTTCAAGAAGCTTTGTCTCTTTTTTTGGTTGTGGTTTCAGTTCTTACATTTAAGTCTTTAATCCATTTTGAATTTGTTTTTGTGCATGGTGTAGTTTAATGGTATTAAATACATTCATATTGTTGTGCAGACATCACCGTCACCCATCTCTAGAACTCTTTTCATCTTGCAAAACTGAATTTCTACACTGACTCAAATAGCAACTCCCCATTCCACCTTATGCTCAAGCCCCTGGCAACCACCATTCTAAGAATTTGACTACTCTAGGTACCTCACGTAATTGGAATACAGTATTTGTCTTTAAGTAACAAGTTTACTTCACTTAGCATAATGTCCTCAAGGATCATCAGTGTTGTACCATCTGACAGGATTGTCTTTTTTTTTACGACTGAATGATACTGCGTTGTATGTACATACCACATTTTGTTTGTTCATTCATTCATCCATCCGTTAATAGATACTTGTGTTGCTTCCACCTTTAGACCATTGTGGATAATGCTGCTATGAACATGAGTGTACAAATATCCATTCAAGATCCTGCTTTCAATTTTGGGGGTTACATATCCAGAAGTGGAATGGCTGGATTATATGGTAGTTCTATTTGTAATTATTTGAGGAACCACCCTACTGTTTTCCACAGCAGCTGCCCATTTTACAGTCCCACCAACAGCACACAATGGTTCCACTTTTTCCACATCTTTGTCAACACTTGTTATTTTCTGTTTTTTTTTATAGTGGCATTCTAATGTGCATGAAGTGATATGTTTTTGATTTGCATTTCTTTCATGATTATATTGAGCATCTTTTTATATACTTCTTGGCCATTTGTATATCATCTTTGGAGAAATGTCTATTCAAGTACTTTGCCCATTCTTGAATCGCGTTATTTTTTGGTCATTGAGTTGTAGAAGTTCTTTACATATTCTGAGTATGAACCTCTTATCAGATATATGATTTATAAATTTTTCTCCCAATCAGTGGGTTGCCTTCTCACCTTTGTTGATTGTGTCCTTTGATGCCCAGAAATTTTTAATATTGATGTAGTCCCAATTGTCGAGTTTTGCTTTTGCTGCCTGTGCTTTTGGTGTCATATCTAAGAAGTCATTACCAAGTCCAATGCCATGAAGCTTTTCCCCAGTGTGTTCTTCCAAGAATGTTATGGTTTTAGGTCTTTAATCCATTTTGAGGTAATTTTTGTATACGATGTAAGATAAGGCTCCAACTTCATTCTCCCCCCCCCACCCCCCACCATTTCATTCTTTCTAAGAGCATGTGCATATCCAGTTTTCCCAGCACCATTTGTTAAGGAGACTGCTCTTTTCCTGTTGAATGGTCTTGGCCCCTTGTCAAGGGTCAGAGATCATTTGACCATGTGGCACAAAGGTTTATTTCTGGGCTCTCTATTCTAGTCCATTGATCTATTTATCTTTATGCCAGTATCACACTGTTATTGTATTACTGTTTTTTTTTTTTAAACAAATACTTTTTTTAAAATTTTTATTTATTCATTTATTTATTTATTCATTCATTTATGGCTGTGTTGGGTCTTCGTTTCTGTGCGAGGGCTTTCTCTAGTTGTGGCAAGTGGGGGCCACTCTTCATCATGGTGCGCGGGCCTCTCACTGTAGCGGCCTCTCTTGTTGCGGAGCACAGGCTCCAGACGCGCAGGCTCAGTAATTGTGGCTCACGGGCGTAGTTGCTCCGCGGCATGTGGGATCTTCCCAGACCAGGGCTCGAACCCGTGTCCCCTGCATTGGCAGGCAGATTCTCAACCACTGCGCCACCAGGGAATCCCTGTATTACTGTTTTGAAATCAGGAAGTGTGAATCCTCCAACTTTGTTGTTCTCTTTCAAAATTGTTTTGGTTCTTCAGGGTTTCTTATCATTTTTAATGATTTCTTATTGTTTTCCATTTTTTTATTGCTATATGATTTTCTTTGAGTTGTTTTTTTGCTAACTTAGCAGCCATGTAATTAACAAATATGCTTAAGCCACTGTCTCAATGTACCACTCAGATATGAAATAGTATCTATTGACTCCATTATATGAAAAATTAAGAAACTGGTTGCACTTGCCCTACTTCTCCCCACTCTCCACCTACACACACTTCCCCCAACATAACAATATTCGTTAATTTTGTGAATGTTGTCTCAGTTCATTATGGTAGTATTACTACTGTATTGATTAGCTTTATTTTTAAGAAGTATAGCATTTTTCTTCCATGTTATAAGCAAAATCACCATTTTATGTGTTTTTTAAAGGGGGTCAATATCATCAGTCTTTTCAGTGTAACTGTTTGTGAGTTTATTAATTTAAATAATTTTATTGATTAGCTAGATTTTTCAACAGTTGTTCAGGAGTGAGCATCTCTTCAGTTCTTATAAATTTGAGATTATCATTCTGTAACCTTTGTATAGGAATAACAACTTGTTTGGGTACAAAACTTTTGAATAATAATCTTTAATTCAAAACTCAGTCAGATTTGCTCCCCCTTTCTGGACACATACAATTAATATTTCTGTGCCAGAGGCAACCCTAATATTTTTTCCCTATTGGATCCTGGATTGTTGTTGGGTTTTTAAAATTTAAGTTTTCTTACTTTCCCAGGGTATGTCTCAGCGTTGGTCAATCTCTATTGATTTTTTAAAAATAAAATTTACATACCTTACAATTCATTCTTGTAAAGTATACAATTCCGTGGTTTTCAGTATATTCAGAGGAGGTTATACAACTGTCACCACTAATTCCAGAACTTTTTGTCATACCAAAAAGAAACCCTGTGCCCCTTCACAGTCATTTCCTAGCCTTCAACCATTAATCTACTTTCTGTATCTATGGATTTGCCCATTGGGCACATTTTATATAAGCAAATCATGCAATATGTGGCCTTTTGTGTCTGGCTTCTTTTACTTAATATTTTCAAGGTCCATCCATTTTGTAGCAGGAATCAGTACTTGTTGTTTGTTATGAACAGTAACAAACAGTATTTCAAATACATATACAACATGTTTATTCATGAGTTGTTGGACATGTGGATTGTTTCTGCTTTTTTGGCCATTATGAAAAATGGTGCTGTAAACATTAATGTACAGGTTTTTGTGTGGACATGTTCCTTCAATTTTCTTACGTACATACCTAGGCGTAGAATTGCTGGATCATATGGTAACTCTGTTTAAGCTTCTGAGTAACTGCCAAAGTGTCTTCCAGAGTGGCTGCACCATTTTATATTCCCACCTGGATCATATTTCAGTTTGTCTACATCCTCATCAACACTTGTTGTCTGTCTTTTGAGAACAGCTATCTTAATGGGTGTGAAGAGGTATCTCACTTTTTAATGATTTTAATTTGCATTTCGCTAATGACTAAGATGTTGAGCATCTTTTCATATGCTTATTGGCCATTTGTTTACCTTTAGAGAAATGTCTATTCCAATCCTTTGCCCATTTTAAAATTGGCTTATTTGTCATTTTATTACTGAGTTCTGTTTCTTTGTCTATTCTGAATACAAATCCCTTATTAGGATATGTTTTGCAAACATGTTCTTTCATTCTGTGCCGTCCTTTTCACTTTCTTGATGATTTTACTTGTGGTACAAAAGTTTTAATTTTGACAAAGTACAATTTGTCTGTTTCTTCTTTTGTCACTTGTGCTTTTCATGTCATATCTAAAACTATTGTCTAACCCAAGGTTACAAAATATTGACTCTTTGTTTTCTTCTAAAAGTTTTATAATTTTAGTTCTTACTTTTAGTTCTATGATCATTTTTTAGTTAACTTTTGTATGTGGCATTGAGGTAGTACAGTTTTATTCTTTTGCCTGTGGATATCCAGTGTCTTAGTACCATTTGTTGCAAAGACTATTCTTTCTTCCATTGAATTGTCTGGGCACCCTTGGCAAAAATCAATTGATCATAAGAAAAAAAAAATCAGAAAAATCAAAATAAACTTAAAAAATGAAAAAAAAGCGATTGATTATAAATGTAAGGGTTTATTCTAGACGATAAACCCTATTTTATTGATCTATATGTCACTCTTTATGCCACTACCACACTGTCTAACTAGTGTGACTCCTCCAACTTTGTTTTTTCTTTTTCAAGATTGTTTTATCTATTCTTAAGTCATAGGAATATTCAGATCAGCTTGTCAATTTCTGCCAAAAAGAAAAAAAAAGACAACTTGAATCTTGGGTAGGGATTGCATTGAAACTGTAGAAAAATTTAGGGAGTACTGCTGTCATAACGATATTAAATCTTCTAATCCATGAACTGGGGTGTTTTTCCATTTATTTAGGTCATCTTTAATTTCTTCAACGATGTTTGTGGGTTCCACTTCTTTGTAGTTTGGCACTTCTGTTGTTAAAAGTATCCCTGAGTATTTTATTCTTTTTGATACCAGTGTAACTAGTATTGGTTTCTTAAGTTCATTTTGGGAATTTTCCTTGTGGTACAGGAATATTACTGGTTTTTGTATGTATTTTGGTTCCTGCAACTTTGCTGAACTTGCTTATAAGTTTGAGTAATTTGTGTTTGTGTGTTCCTTAGTGTTTTCTATATAAAATATTGTGTCATTTGCAAATAGAGATAGTTTTCCTTCTTCTTTCCGATATCATGTCATTTATCTCTTTTTCTTCCCTAGTTGCCCTTGCTAGAACCTCCAGTACTGTGTTGAATAGAAGTGTTAAGAATGAGTATCCTTGTCTTGTTCCTGATTTTAAGGAGAAATCTTTCTGGTCATTAAGCATGATGTTAGCTGTGAGTTTTTTTTATAAATGCCCTTTATCAGGTTGAGGAACTTCTATTCCTGTTTTGTTGAGTGTTTTTATTATGGAAGGGTTTTGGGTTTTGCCATATGCTTGTTCTATGTATAGTGAAATGATCCTATGTTTTCTTTATGAAGATGGTGTGTTACGTTGATTGATAATCATATATTGAACCAACTTTGCCTTCTTGGGATAAATTCCTCTTGGTCTTAATGTATAATCAATCCCTCTTCTGTGTTGCTGGATTCAGTTTGCTAGTATTTTGTTGAGGATTTTCCTTCTATATTCATAAGGGGTATTGGTCTGTAGTTTTACTGTATCTTTGCCTTTTTTATCAGGGTAATAATCTCCTTATAGAAAGAATTGGGAAGTAATCCTTCTTCTCATTTTGTTTTGATGATGATGTTGTTTTTTGAGTTTGTGAATGGTTGTTGTTAATTCTACTTTAAATGTTTTTTAGAATTCACCAGTTTGGGCCTGGGCTTTTCTTTGGGGGGTGTTTTCTGATTACTGTCTCAGCCTCTGTCCTTATTATAGGTTTGTTCAGATTTTCTATTTTTGCTTGAGTCAGTTTTGCTAGGTTGTTTTTCTAGGAATTTGTCTATTTCATCTAGGTTACCTAATTTGTTGACATGTGATTGTTCATAATATTCCCTTATGATCCTTTTTAATTTCTGTGTGATTGGTAGTAACATCCCCTGGTTCATTCTTAATGTAAATGATTTGAGTTTTCCCCTTTTTGCCTTTGGTGAATTCTAGCTAAAGATTTGTCCATTTTTGTTGACCTTTTCCAAGAACCAACTTTTGATTTCTTTGATTTTTCTCTTTTTTTGATTCTCTGATTCATTTATTTTCATTCTAATCTATATAATTTCCTTCATTTTGCCTGCTTTGGGTTTTATTTGGTCTTCTTTTTCTGGTTTCTTAAGGTTGAAGGTGAGGTTATAGTTTCGAAATCTTTCTTCTTTTAATATGGACATTTACAGATACAAATATCTGTAAGCTCTGCCTTCACTGCATCCCAAAGGTTTTGGTATGTTTTGCTTTCATTTTCATTCATCTCAAAGTATTTTCTAATTGCCCTTGTGATTTCTTCTTTGAACATTGGTAGTTAAGAGTGTGTCATTTAATTTCTCTATATTTTTGAATTTCCCAAATTTCCTTATTGATTTCTAGTTTCATTCCATTGTGGTCAGAAAACATACTTTGTATAATTTGTAAATATATTGTGACTTGTTTTGTGGCCTAGCACATGGTCTCTCCTGGAGAACATTATTATGTTCCCTCAGAAGAATGTGTATTCTGCTTCTGTTGGTTGGAGTATTATGTATATGTCTTTAGGTCTAGTTGGATTATAGTGTTGTTCAAGCCTTCTATTTCCTTATTGGTCTGTCGAGTTTTTCTACCCATTTTGAAAGTGTACTATTGCAGTCTCCAGCTATTACTATTGAATTGTCTATGTCTCCCTTCATTTCTGTCAGTTCTTTTCCTTTGGTACCTGTCCTTGGTTTTCCAACACATGGCAGACATTCATTAATTTTTGGATGAAGTGTGTGAATTTGTCAACTACCTTTTAGTCTCCCTGTATTGTCCTAGCTTATCTTGGATCCATTTCATTAAGTCCATGTTCTTTTTCAATTTTCTCTAGAGTGAGACTACAAATTCTTTATTGACTAAAATGGGTAAACCTTCGGGCAAAATAAATTCTTTCTCTTTCCCTTCTTTTTTTCCTTCCTTTCTTCCACTTGTTTCTTTATAAATTTATTTATTTTATTTATTTATTTTTGGCTGCGTTGGGCCTTCATTGCTGCACCCAGGCTTTCTCTAGTTGTGGTGAGCGAGGGCTACTCTTCATTGTGGTGCGGGAGCTTCTCATTGCCGTGGCTCCTCTTGTTGTGGCGCACGGGCTCTAGGCACGCAGGCTTCAGTAGTTGTGGCACGTGAGCTCAGTAGTTGTGGCTCACAGGCTCTAGAGCACAGGCTCAGTAATTGTGGCACCTTGGCTTTTTTGCTCCGTGGCATATGGGACCTTCCCAGACCAGGGCTCGAACCCGTGTCCCCTGCATTGGCAGGCGGATTCTTAACCACTGCGCCACCAGGGAAGCCCCCTTTCTTCCACTTTAATGCTATAGAATATTTTCATAAATCCTTCTCTTTTGTTTTCAGATGACCTTTGTCTCAAAACATTCTGTGGAAGCCATTTATTTGATCACAACCATTTATTTGATCACATTTGATGACCTTATTACCTATTTACAAGATACTGCTTGAGTCCCCTTCCTAGGACATGAACTTGAAGGCTCATTGTGTATGGCTTGTATTTCTTTTGCCCCTCAGAGTTTGGGAAAGGCAGAAAGATAGTAATTGATTCTAGGACTCTGGACAGCTACAGTAGGTGACATTTTTCTCTGCCATTGTTGTGAAACTCATAAATTGATGGCCACCTTATCAAGTGTGGAGGTGAGGAAAGTATCTTGTTCTATAGGACATGCCCTTGGGGTTTTGCTATTACACTACTGTAAAGTCACCTGGCAGCTGCTTTCATAGCATTGTTGTGTGGGCAGTGATATGGCTGAGGCCTTATTTTTTTCTAGCAAATCTTAGTAATAAAACTAAGATATTTAGACTTAAAAGGTTATTTCCCATCCCTTTTTCTGACTTCTTCCTGGCCAGAGCAGGCATACAGTAAACCATTCTGGCAAGGACATAAGGAGCTATTTTTTCACAGGGAACATGTCTCCAATTGGGACATTTATCTTTCTCCTGGGCCACTTATCACCTCAGTCCCTTTTCTGAGATACCAGTGGGATATTTTGAATTGTTGACTCACCTTTTACCCTTCTGCTGTATGGTCCTTTGTGTAGGAAGAGCTTTGTGGTGGCTCCTTATATTTATTCCCAGTTGTTTCTTTAGATATTATTTCTGGGATTTTGTGGTGTGAGTTGAGTCTGTTCCCTACATTCTGAATATTTTTTTACTTTTTAAATAAATTTGTTTATTTATGTAGTTAGTTATTTTGGCTGCGTTGGGTCTTTGTGCACGGGCTTTCTCTGGTTGTGGTGAGGGGGGGGTTACTCTTCGTTGTGGTGCGCGGGCTTCTCATCGTGGTGGCTTCTCTTGTTGTGGAGCACGGGCTCTAGGCATGTGGGCTTCAGTAGTTGTGGCACATGGGCTCAGTAGTTATGGCTCGTGGGCTCTAGAGCGCAGGCTCAGTAGCTGTGGCACACGGGCTTAGTTGCTCCACGGCATGTGGGATCTTCCCTGACCAGGGCTCGAACCCATGTCCCCTGTCTTGGCAGGTGGATTCTCAACCACTGTGCCACCAGAGAAGCCCTGTTTCTTTTACTTTTTGATGTTTTTTGTTTGTGTCTCTCAGTTATGAAAGAAAAGGTTCATTAAGGTCTCTGTGCTGTCATATTTTCTAAAATCCATTATCTGTTTTCTCAGTTTTGTTTTCTCTCTCTCTTTTATATTCGATTTCTTCCTTTTCTGTAGGCTCCTTCCTCTCAGCTAGAACCATGCTTATGTCTCTCCTTATCATAGACTGGGGAGTGGAGGGCTTGCCTGTGGTTGATGCTTCTACCACTTTACATCTCTCTCTTCTCTTTATTACTAAATACTTTTGTCAAAAAAGATGTTTTATTACTTTTGAGTGTAAAAGTAAAAAGATAACTAAATATAAAGAGTTTAGATAATATATAAAATATAAAGACCTTGGAAATCACCCATAATTCTCACCATCCTGAAATAGTCGTGATTAACATTACAGATAAGCTTCCAGGTTTATATTTTATGATTCTCATACCTACTGCCTATCTTGGATCTATTTTATTAGGTCTGCAATCTAATGAAGCTAAATATCAAATGAAGAACTCCATGAGAGCATAAAATGAGAGCTTTTTTAATGTTTAATTAAATGTTTACCAGTGTTTCTTACACTTTTATAAAACAGGCCGATTTCATACCAGTCTTCACAATCATGTTCATATATGGAGAGAAACAACAGTCCAAAAAAATGAAATCATACTATGTATATTGTTTTGAAGCTCTGCACTTAGTATATCATAGACATCTTTCTATGCAGTAAATAAAGATTTATGTAGTCATTGTTAATAGCTTTATGGGTTCCATTGTATAAATATAATAGTTAGTTAGTTCCAAATGACAGATATTTAAGTTTTTTTGGAAATTTTCTTTATCATAATCCGCACTTCGATGGGTAGTCTTGTTACATCTTTCTGAATTTTTCAATTTCCTTGAGAAACATTTCTAAACATGGAATTTCTGGGTTACCAAGTAGGCACATTAAAAATGTTTAAGCCACACTACTAAATTGTCCTTCTGAAATGTTGATTCAATTATTTGTTCACCAGTAATGTGCAATAATATTTTGGTCAATACCTGCCAACAGCATTCTTGTTAATACTTGCCACATAGGCCAGAAATATGGTATCTATCCTGATCCACATTTCTTTAATCACACGGAGTTTTTAGTTTCTTTTGTGTGTTGATCGACCGTATTTCTTCTTTTTTGAACTGCCTATCTTATCTTTAACCCAGGTTTCCTTAGATATGCTAATGCTTTTTTTCCCTGAACATGTGTACCCAGGACATGTACATTTGAGGGGTTAAGAGTGAATATAAGGGAATAAGTGCAACTGCCTGCTTGTTCTTCCCTTCTTCCTTTGATTACACCTACTCTTTCTTTGACTCATTCTTTCTGTGCCTCTCTCTGCTGTGTCTATGCAGGCTGTCCCCAGGCTCTATAGTTCATGCTTTTCTCTTATTACAGTGTCTTTGCACCCTGTCTGCTTCTGTGTTCTTTCTCTCTGCCTCTGTGCACCCGCATTCTGTGCACTTGTGCTCTCCTCCACCCCACCCCATGCTGTCTCTTGTCTCACTGTCTCTGCTGTGTATCTCTCTTGTTCTTCTGCTTACTCCTTTTCTCCTCTCCTTCTCTCATGTTCTTGCTTGTGTTTGTCTCTGTGCTCTTTCTCTCTCTCCCTGTTTTTTCTTTCTTTCCCCCCCTCCCTTTCCCATCTTTTTCTCTCAATGTCTGGGTGTATACTGGGATCAAAGAAAAGGGATAGTTTACTACTGTCAGTACAAAAGAAGCCATATTTATCAGTTTTTGTTTACGGAGAAAAAGCTGAAGATGAATAATTTCTCTGTATTTTTGACCTCTCATTATTTCCAGTTGCCCACGTTTTCAGCAGTGGGGCAAATGAACAACACAAACTAACTACCAAACAAAGAGACCTCCATGAGAGAATAAAATGAGAGCTTTAGTAATATTTAATTAAATGTTTACCAGTGTTTCTTACATTTTTATAAAACAGGCTAATTTCGTATCACTCTTCACAATCACACATATATGGAGAGAAACAACAGTCCAAAGCAGTATCTTGGAACCCAAGGATAAATTTCATTATATGCTAAGAGGTAAAAAGCAAGATATAATATTTACATGTATTTATATGACTGGATCAAAATTAAATATTAGCAGATTATTTTAAGATTATGGGATTATACATTTTTTCTTTTTAATTTTTCATGTATTTTTTTAAACAAGCAGCACATCTTTTCTAATATGAAACCATAAAAATTTCTTTGTGACATTAATTAAAAAGTGACCTCAGCCAGACTGATCAAACATAAAACGTTAGTTATGAGCTGGAAGAGAGAATTCTCAAGTTTTCATTGTGTTCTAGTTTCTGCCTAAAGTACCTATTTGAACCTCCAATCTAGTCATAACAAATCCTTCTAGAAGCAGAGCGAAAGCATAGAATTAGTACGCAGTTTCTATGCCAAGATAAAGTTAAAAAATTTTTTTTAACTTCAGCTGCCAAGAGTTGAGTTAAGTATACTCCTAGGTTCATGGCCTCTCTTTTTAAAATTTCATTCCCAGATCCCATCCTCATTCCTGTCCTCCCATCGGAACTGGCCATGTTATGTAAATATCTTTTGGCTTACAAGAGTTCTTACAAAATATGTATTCTGTGTTGTCATGTATTTTCAACTTATATAAAAGGTATGTCATTATTTTTGTTATTTTCACTAAGCTTGTATTTTTAAGATTCATCACATTGCTATACATACATCTAATTCAGGTTTCTGATCACTGCATAGTACTCCATGGAGTGCATCTACCAATTTACCTATGCACTTTCCCTGTAATGGACACCCAGGTCGCCGTCAATTCCCAACAAGGCAAAACACCAGCAGTGCACATCCTTGTCCACATTGCCTTATGGACCTTGTGAGACTACCTTTGTTGCACAGACCCACAAGTGGAAATCTTGGATCATAAGCTATATGTATACTTAATTTTCTACATTAGTACCAAATTAATTTCCAGTCTATATTCCTCCCTGCAATGCATGAAAATTCCTATACTTCCACCTTTCTGCCAATAATTTATAGTTTTTCCGGATTAGAAATACAAGTTTCCATACCATGGAAAGGTAGGGTTTTTGGGTCATTTTTAATTAAATGTTACTTGTCTTGAGAATCTACCCTATCTCCACTCTGTAATTTCCAAGGGAAGAAAGAGTCTTTCAGACACTTCCAAAATTACTGCTGTGCTTTCAACCAGAGTGCATTCATATGTTCATCCAGACATAATTACAATATACAACGTGACAAAAGTACAAGAATGGGATATTTTCATTGTTTTTATCAGATTTTGACATATAACAGATAAAAGATATGGAAGATTTGAATAGCAATATTAAGAAGTTTGATTTAAAGTATCTATAGAAAACTTTATTCCCAAAACACAGCATCCACAGTTGTTCCAAATGCCCACGGAGTATTTACAAAAATTAACTGTACATTTAGGCAAAATGTTGATAAATCCGCAAAGTAGAACATTTCTAACTAAGCTTATATTCTCTAACCACAGTACAATAAGGTTGGAATTTAACAACTATAACTTTTTCCTTAAATAAACATTTTAAAACATTCTAAACTTCTGGGCTATAGGACAACTAAAAATTGAGATTATAGAATTTTTTTCATTAATGACAGTAAAAGCACATATCCAAAACTTACGGGATGTGACTAAATCTATATTGAGAGGAAAATGTATAGCCTTCAATGATATTTTAGTTCAACAAACTCAACTAGGAAATAATTGAAATAAGCATTCTATAAATGAGTCCCCAGAATTGATCGATTTAACCAAGATCTGGTTCTTTGAAAAAAAAAAACAGACCAAATCTCTGGTTATTCTGACCATGAGGAAAAGGATCAACACTAATAGTATGGAAGGGTATAACCACAGTCAAAGAAGTGTTTTTTTAAAAAAGATTACTGTATGCAATTTTAGGCTGATATATATTTTTTTTTCCTTTTTTTTTTTTTTTTAAATATGAATGGCTGGATTTTATTTATTTATTTATTTTATTTTTTTGGCTGTGTTGGGTCTTCGTTTCTACGCGAGGGCTTTCTCTAGTTGGGGCAAGCGGGGGCCACTCTTCGTCGCAGTGCGCGGGCTTTTCACTGTCGCGGCCTCTCTTGTTGCGGGGCACAGGCTCCAGACGCGCAGGCTCAGTAGTTGTGGCTCACGGGCCTAGTTGCTCTGCGGCATGTGGGATCCTCCCAGACCAGGGCTCGAACCCGTGTCCCCTGCATTGGCAGGCAGATTCTCAACCACTGCGCCACCAGGGAAGCCCTAGGCTGATATATTTTAAAACCTAAATTAGATGGGTGATTTTCTAAGAAAATATAAATGAACAGAATTGACCAAGAAGTTTTAAATCCTAAGTAGATCATTAATAATAGAAATTTAAAAGACTGTCAGTAATCTGTAGACCTCCCCACCTCTAACTATGTGCCCTCCAGGAATTTTGTACAAATATATGTGCCCACCAAAAGTATGAGAGGATGTGTTTCTTCATTCCTTTGCCAACTATGGGTAGTATCAGTCTTTTTAATATTTGCTAATCTAATGTGTGAAAAAACTCATTGCTTTAAGTTGCATTTTTTAAATATTAGGTTTCAGAGATTGCTCTTTACATTTCCTGTTTTGAGAATTAGCTGCTTATATCCTCTGAAGGATATAATTTACATGCCCATTTTTCTCTGAAGAATTTTTCTTATTAATTCTTGAGCATTATTTATATTGCATTAATAGTGTAATAGCATTGTTGTGTACTCAACTTCTTTCTTTTTTCCATGCTAAGAAAGATGTCCCCAACCACAAGATTATAAAAAAGTATTCTCCTTTTTTTTTTTTTTTAATACTTATTTAGGGTGGAGGGCAATGCATTTAAACACTTAATCCACATGGAATTTATTTTGTGTGTCTAGATATAATTTTATTGCCAAATGTTTAGCTAATTGTCAGTAGAGATTTTTAAGTAAGAAAGTGATACTCATAAATTAATTTATGAGAAGAAACTAAGCTGGACTCTCGTCACTTGGACTTGGTAATTAATAGCCGTGGTTCTTTGGAAATTTCTACCCAAAGCAACTAAAATACTATGCAAACACCTTATCAAAATGGAGAGATTGGAAGAGGAAACTAATTCTGACTGAAATATGAAGGAGTTTTATTGATTAAAGTTGAAGTTAGATCAAAACATCCAAGTGAAAATATCTAAAAACATAGCTACGTATGACCTCATGAGTATGTCATGAGTGGAATAAAGATTTTAGAGCCATCCATGTAAAAAAGGTGATCATAATCCTCACAAATACTAAAGCTAAGAGGAAAGATTTCAGAGAATGCAGAGAAGAAAAGAGAGTGAGAGGGTCACTTCCAGACCATAATTTTTCAAACCTGATAGAAAATCCTTTGGGACTTAAGTCATCTAGCTCTACCACCCTCTACAAGATTTTAATGATCATTTGCTAACCTTCCAGTTTTTCCTGTATATTAATTGAGGACTTTAGCTCTTGATTTTCTTTCTTTTCTACCCCAAACCCAGCCACTATCTGGGAACCTTACCATCCTGTTAGTTTCTTGACCTCGGTTCTAATGACAAGTACTTCCATTACATTTTAACTCTACAGTCTCATGGCCATACTTTGAATTTTGGCATTATTCAGATTCGTTATGTCTCTGCAATCTTTACTCATTCATGTATGAAAAGAAATTTTCTGAGGACCATTCTGCAGGCGCAATGCATTTTTGATTTGAGGGGGAGGATATATTAGAGTTATCATCTACCACACTTGCAGAAATAATTGACCAGTTCTGATTTTCTGATGGTGACTAATAGACAGTTATCACCTTAGTTCCTGCTTTTAGAAGTTCTAATCTTGCCTTTCAGAATTAAATCTACGTCAAAATGTTATTTTGGGGGCAGACAAGCTAGTAAGTTTTGGTACTGAAACGCCAGTTGCCAGTTTGAACTGTGCATAGCTAAAAACTTTTCACAAGAAAAGACTGTCTTTTGGTGCCATCGACTGTATTTCTAATTTTGACTCTGTCTTATCAATGTGTATCTCTGGTCCTAAACTTTAGTGGTTATAAGTAAATTAGCATAAACCCATTTTTCTGAAAGAAAAGCATCTTTCGGCAGGCACCTTGCTGGCAGCAGGTCGGCAATAACAATCTTCATACATGAAGAATAGCTGTATACGGTGATGTAAGAAAATACAGCCTTTTTCCTATATTAGAGATGTTTTCCTAAGTTCAGTTTCCATCTAAGAAGTCATTATTTAATTGAAAAGCTTTCTCCCCCCCCCCCCCCCGGGTCTCTATGATGGTTTGTCTGATCAATGAACACGGGAATGAATTTCACCTAGATTTTAATTAAACTAAAAAGTACTACAAAAAGCCTGAAACATCTCTGAGATGGTGGCAGTTACTTTTCCCCCAGTTGTAATAAGGCATTAACAGGTGAGTTTACTCTCACAATAATAGAAATTATAACAGAAGAAGCCAGCCAGTGTGTATCTCCTTTCAAGACGCTCTGCAACAGAAAGCTTAAATCATGGTAGCTGATAATGTGAGTTGACTTGTAGTCACTTCAATCTTTATGTGTAAGCCCAGTTGCAGAGAACAGAGTGGGTTGATTCACATCCAGGCGCTCAGGGATGATGAGATCATTAGAGGAAATGCCTGAGACTCTCCCACGGACTAAGGAAAGTGGATTGTTGTGGTTTACCGACAGCATCTGTAAATGAATTCAGCAACAATTCTATGTTCTAGCCCATGGTGGGTCCTCAGCACAAATTGTCACACACAGTGCAGACCTGTGAATTGTGGTTACTGATTCAATCTGTGGAGGCCAAATTAGCGTGACGGCACGGTTCTGACGGTTTGCACTTAGCGCTAGCCGTAGTGTGTGTAGCGCTGCACCAAACGTACAATACCCAGCGCCCACATTTTTGTTCGGACTGTCCACTGTTAAATGGAAATGACGCTGTTGGTCACCTTCCATTGTTCTTGTACCCCTGATTCAGTAACAGAAGATGTAAGAACTGAGAGCCCGAGAAGCTTTTTTCTCCAAATAAGGCTTCATAATCGACATGTATTTCAGTTTGCGTACATGAATAAACACATTGTTATAGCTTTCTTGAGATCCTTAACATACCATAAAAGTCACCTATTTAAAGCGTACAGTTAAGTGTGTTTTAGTGTATTCACCGAGTTGTGCAACCATCACCCCAATTTAATTTTAAGACATTTTCAACACGTACCATAAGCACACTATGTACATTAGCAGTCACTCATTTCTCCCAATCTCCCACCGCTGCCCCAGCCCCTGCCCCGGCTGTGGTTACTAATCTGCTTTCTGTCTCTATAGATTTCATTATTCTGGACATTTCATGTAAATGGAATCATACAACATGTGATCTTTTGTGACTGGCTTCTTTCACTTAATATTTTCAGAGTTCATCTACATTGTAGCATGTATTCATTCCTTTTTATGACCAAATCATATTCCACTGTATGAATGCTCATATTTCACTTATCTATTCATCAGTTACTGGACATTTGCATTTCTTCCACTGCTTGGCTACTATTAACAAAGCTGCTGTGAACATCCATGTACAAGTTTTTGTGTGGACGTATTTTACATTTCTTTTGGGCATATGCCGACGAATGGATATACTCTGGATAATACGGTTAACTCTATATTTAACCATTTGAGGAACTACCAGACTGTTACGCAAAGTATTGTTACCATTTTGCATTCCTAGCAGCAATGTGTGAAGGTTCCCATTTCTCCACATCCTTGAAAACACTTGTTGTCGTCTGTCCTTTTGATTTTCACCATCCTAGAGGGCTAACTAGATACATTTTGTTGAGAAAGAATTTATTTTTAGACTATTTTCTATTTTTAAATGTTTACCGTTTTATAGGCAGGAATGAACTTAATCAGAAAGATTGAAACTAGAAGCAGAAACACACACACCAAGGCTCCTCATTTAATCCGATGTAAACGTGTGTGCTTTACACCCAGCGGTGCATACCATGTCCTCTGGAAGTGCCAGAGGTTCTCAGACTCGTTCTCGGAAGGGACCGTCAACACTCCCGCGGCCTCTGCTCCACAGGGTGCTCCAGCCTCTGCTTCAACAGCTCCACCACTCACTTGCCGCTCATTGGCAACTTGTTTCATTTGTCTAAGGCTCCAGCTGGCAAAGGTTTTAAAACTTAAAAAGATCCAAAATCTGCCTGTACTAGATTTCCTGGCTCTGCTTCCAGTTCTGCTCTCTGAAGGCACAAAAGAGACCTAATCTTCTACCTCTCAGGTCCCCACTTCCTTCCCTGAAGTATTTCCCCTCAGGTCTTCACTCTTTGAACCATTTCTCACAGGTCATCCTTTCTACTCCCCTTTCCTAAGTTGACAGCTTCTGGGTCTATTTGTTGACATCCTGTTTTTAAGCATGTCCCTTTGAACTAAGCATGTTGTGCTTCAGATGGTGACAGAGGATCTATCATCTTCCTTTCTGTAAGCTAGAACATTTCTATGGCCTTACATATGTTTTACTCCTATTGAACTCACCAAAGCCATTAAACCTTTATTGCCACACTCTTCCTTGTAAGTTTTTGTTTTGTTTATTCTCATTTCTTAAACTGATAATACATGGTACAAAATTAAAAATATATAAAGGAGTATTTGATAAAGTGTCTTCCCTCTCCCGTTTCCCAGGCACCCATCTTTCTTTTCCAGAGCTACTCAGTGTGACTTGTTCTTGCATATCTTTACAGAGATTTTTAAAACACTTTATAGAAGTTTAATTTACATACCATAAAATACATCCATTTTAAGTATACAATTCAATTATTTTTAGTAAATTTACAGAGCTGTGCAATCATCACCACAATCCAGTTTTAGAACACTTCTGTTACCCAGAAAAGTCCCTTATACCTGTTTGCAATCAATCCACATTCCCAGCCCCAGACAACCTCCAATCTGCCTTTTTCCTTTTCTGCACATTTCACGTAAATAGAATTATATAATATCTAGTCTTTGCATCTAGCTTCTTAGCATGATGTTTTCAAGATTCATCCTTGTTATAGTGTGTACCAGTACTCCTTTTTATTGCTGGTTAGTATTCCATTGTATAGCTCTACCACATTTTGTTTATCCCGTTGCCAGTTGTTGGACATTTGGATTGTTTCATTTTTTTTCTTTTTCGGATAACGTGAATCATGCTGCTATGAACATTTTTGTAAAAGTTTTTCTGTGGACATATGTTTTCATTTCTTTTGCATATATACGTAGGATTGGAATTGCTGGGTCATATGGTAAGTTTATGTTTAGCTTTTAAGAAAATGCCAAAGGGCAAGCCCCACAAACAGCAAGAAAGTTGAAGAATGAGGTCAGCATTCAAAAATGGGGTCACATCTACAGCTGGGAAGGGGTGTACAGACAGGTAGAATGTAGATCCTGAGCCTTTAATAAGCACTACATTCGCTCAGTGCTCTCTGTTTTTAGACTCTATATAAGAACACCTAGGGCTTCCCTGGTGGCGCCGTGGTTAAGAATCGGCCTGCCAAGGCAGGGGACACGGGTTCGAGGCCTAGTCAGGGAAGATCCCACATGCCGTGCAGCAACTAAGCGCATGTGCCACAGCTACGGAGCCTGCATTCTAGAGCCCGTGAGCCACAACTACTGAAGCCCACGCGCCTAGAGCCCATACTCCGCAACAAGAGAAGCCACCGCAATGAGACACCCGCACACCGCAACCAAGAGTAGCCCCCGCTAGCCGCAACTAGAGAAAGCCCGTGCACAGCAATGAAGACCCAGTGCAGCCAAAAAAACTAATACATAAAATAAATAAGTTCAAAAAATAAACAAATTAAAAAAAAAAAACAGTACACCTAATGCAGGTGGGAAGGTGGGAGGGACACTGTAAAGGTCATCTATGCTACATGTACAAGAACCCCGAGAGCACACCAATAGGTACCACATTTTTCACTGCTGTAGCCGAGCATTCCTCCTGTACTACCACACTGTAGCACTCCCTTCCCTGATCTACTGCTATAGTCTCTTTGGAAGGTGTTTCAGAACTCTTGTTATGAGAGTGCCAGTTGAACTGTCCTCACTTCCTTCATTTATACCAGGATATAAGACCTTGTGGTCCGAGATCCTGTCCAGAGCAAGCAGGCTAAGACTCTGTCTTTGTTTCTATATTTCATCAGAAAGGGCTCTACTCCCTCTCTTAGTTCATGGTGTGAAGTGTTCTTAGCCTCTCAGGAAAGTGGGGAGAATTGGAAGGACTCTACATGAGAATGCTAGGCTTTGTAAAACACTTCAGTTTTTTAAAAATAAGACTCATTTTGTATTGGACTTATAACAATCCTATGAAATACAAAGAAAGCCAAGAATCAGTGACATGAAATGATCACCAGTAAGAATTACAACAGTCACCGCTTATCTCGTAGCATAGGGCATTGTCCATGATCCTTAAGAAGAGTTACTAGAAATGCCTCGCCCATCCTGCCCCTAAACACCAACACAGCAATCATGTACCTTGAACGGTACATGATTGCTGTGTTGGAGTTTAGCGGGAGCATCTCACTTACCAGGGACTGACTTTTACCTTGATTTCTTTGTAGTGATGGAGACTTCCCAGGTGATGAAAAATTCCCTGGGATTGCAACCTCCAAGCCAGACATTTTGTGTGACACAAACTCAAGAACTCCCCAAGCCCTGAAGTAGCAGAAATATTCAGATACTTAAGAGTAACCCGACACCTGAACTTGGGGACATTTCAGTGACAGCTCCAGCCCAGAGTGCCAGTCGTCTCCTGGCCCTGTCTCCAGCTCCAAGCCAGGGACAAATAGAGAGTAAGAACGTGGATGATATTAAAACCAAGCTTTCAAAGATTCTGGATGCCTAACACATCCCAAAAGAAAACCAAGATCCTCCACTACTCCCTTTAGAAATCCCTGATATTCACCAGCCGCTGGCCTACACCGATCCCCTCGGCCAAGAGAAGCAGCCTGGATCTGAAAATGCTGATCTGGGAAAGAACAGCCTGAGTCGTGAGGACCTAGGGACGCTTGAAAATGGGATCGAATCTAGCAGTGGTTTTGCAGACATTACTACACTGGCGGAGGATATTCACCTTCCCCAGCTCTTTAGTTCTTGGAAAGATCTTGATCAATCCCAAGGTTCCAACGGGATCAAAGCCAAAGATACCAGAGCCTTTAAGGTGAATCAGGTGCAGGAAAAGCCAAGTGTCATAAAGGTTCCCTCTGATCAACCCAGGAAGAACAAACAGAAAGCCTCTGAGCCTATCCGTGGTGCTCCCAAGGCCAAAATCCAGCCAAAGAATCCAGAGTGCCTGTTAGGGGGAGAAGTGGTTATATGCAACGCTGCAGTCAGTGACAGGGCTCCTGTGAACACGGCCAAGCACTCTAAAGGCAAACCTCAGAAAGCTGCATCCAGAAAGATCAGCAAAACTGAGAGCCATGGGCAGGAAAAGACCAAAAGGACCAGAGGAAGAAACAAGGCTGAAGAGAACAAGCAGTCAGGGAACAAAGTCAAGGCAGAAGAGAAGCCAACTATTCCCGAGACGAAGCGAAAGAAACACCAAACTGAGCTTTCAAAAGCCTCGAACCTCCCTTGGCGTGCGCATGCTGGAGTCTGTGAAGGTTCTTCATGCGCTGGGGAAGAAGGATGATAAGAAAACTGGGCTCTCTTCCTGTCGGGTCTTGGGAAATTCAAGCAACCCCAAAGACCCCCAGCCACCCCCAGCTATCCAGCCATGGCGGCATACCCCACGTGAGGGTAAGAGTGCTGAGAAAACTCAAGTCGAAGCCCAGAAACCAGACAGCAGTGCTGAAACAGAGTGTCCATCTCCATTCCAGTATGAGCTGCCTCCTCCTGAGACGGTCAAGTTGATACCTCTGCCTTTTTCTGCCTGGGACAAGCCTCAAGCTCGACCCGCTCCTCAGAGGCCACAGTCTCTGGCCTCACATCGGCCTGCTGTGGCTTACCGTGCCCAGCCTGGTTCTACTGACTCAGCTCAACCTGCTGCAGTCAATTCATCCCAGCCAGCTCCTGCCTCTCTGCCAGGTCCTGCCAAACCAGCTCAGCGAACTGTGACCAACCCAACCCAACCGGCTTGGACCAACCATACCCAGCCTAGTGTCCCCTCAGTCTGCTGCTCCTAGGCCTGCACCCTACAAAACTTCATCTGGCGCTTCTCTCCAGCGCGAGCCTGTTCCCCCTGCTGTGACTAAGCGCCAGTCCCCACCCAAGCTCCAAACCCAACTTCTATGCCAAGACTTCAGCAAGCAACGAATTCCATGGAGGGAACCCAATGTGCCTGAGCCAGTCATGTCAAAGCCCATCGAACAAGAGCAGAGGCCAGAGCGAGAGGCCATGAAGAGGCGGGCTCAACAACGGGAGAATGCTGCCAGATACACCTCTTCGGGGAAGCTGCAATTTTTCACTGAGAGGGACAAAGAAATGGAAATTGCTGACTACTACGGATACGTCAGGTGACAGCTGCTAGGATTCTTGGTGCCACTTTGGCTACCAGCGGTTCTTCCATACATAGGTAAGATAGGTATAGAACTGAATAAGTGAATGGAATACCATTAATAGATGAGTAATAAACCTTTCGAATTTTGAGATGCTGCTAACTGGGGCGTGAGAAAGGAAGGCCTGAAAGTTGGATGGGAGAATGAAGGAAAGGGGTAAAAACTGAGGAAAGAGGAAGGAACTTGGCCCAGGTCTAGGAAGGCCAAAAGAGATGTATGGATTTAGGAAAGGAAGCAGGAGTGAGGATGAAATGGCAGAAGTAAAAAGCAGGGTCAGAGGTCTGGGTTGAAAGAACACAATTGGAGTAGAGTTGAAGGTGACAGGAGATGAGTCTAGGTTTACTAGGAGAAATAGAAACAAAGTCTCTCGGGGAGGTTGGCCTTAAGTCTCACAACCACCAGATAGGTATTTCAGAAAACAAGAGGTTCACGACACATCTCTGAAAGGTTTGAGTTGCCCTATTCAGGTGTGATTATAGTGGGGGAATAGGGAAATCTACCAGAGAAGTGGCTAGGGCTCAGAGTTATCCTAGGGGCAGCTGACGACAGGGGCAGAGCCAAGGGAACTGCTGCATCAGGAGGCCCACGAATAGGGCCTGGTATGTAAATCACGATGTACTCAACACCTAAGCACGAGGGGAGCGAATGCACTATTCAGTTAACCTTGGCAACGACGGGCAAGGCCGGTATTCCTGTGCCACTTCACTTACAGAGGTGCAGCAAAGGGCTGAGGTCACATCCCATGTGGAGGTACAAGGACTCAACTTGAGGCCCAAATGCCTCTGAAGTCCTCTGTATTTGCAGATGCCCGTAGGCGGCCAACCTGGCTTTCAGAGCACAGCATCCTGAGGTTACTGGTGGACGAGATCAAACTTCTGCACGCGCCTAAATATTAACTTGAGGGGCTTCCTCCATTGAGCAGGGCACGTGCCGCCTTTTGTAAACATCACCATCAACTGAAACGCATGAGAAAAAATCCGACGGAAGCGTCCACTCTCACGGGTGAGAGTGGTGGGGGCACGCGCACTGGGCAGCAGCTCCAACAGCCACAGGACGCAGGCGCCCAGGGGTTCAGAGGCTCCCTGGGAGGCCTCGTGGGGCAGCTCGAGGGAGTGACGATGGGAGAGAGCGGCAGGGGTGGGCGTGAAAAGGAATGCAGTGGGGAGAAGGGAGAGATGGAGACAGTGGATAGTGACTATGGGAAAACGGGCAATTTTCATTTTCAAAATTATTTTTTTGAGATGTCATTCACATGCCATAAAATTCACCTTCTGAAACTGCAAATTCAGTGTCATTTAGTACATCCACAAGCCTATGCAACCATCACCGGCATCTAACCCATCACGTTTTCATCACCCCAAAAAGAAGCCCCCTTAAGCATCAGCAGGCACTCTTCATCCCCTCTTCCTTCAGTCCTGGCAACCATTAATTTGCTTTCTGTCGCTATGGTTTTTGCCTTTTCTGGACATTTCATGAAATAATACAAATGTGACCGCTGTCTCTGGCTTCTTTCACTTAGCATAATGTTTTCAAGTTCGTCCATGTTGTAGCATGTGTTAGTACTTCATTCCTTTTTATGGCTGTATAATATTTCACATATACACCACATTTTAAAAATCCATTCATCCACTGATGGGCATTTGGGCTTTTTTCACTAATAATGTCCATTTTTTGAGAGTTTATTCTGTGCCAGGCAGCACCAGGCTAAGTTACTGACCTTACTTCACAGATAAAGAGGCTTGGAGAGTGTGAAGAGTTTGCCCAAGATTAAGAGCTAGCAATTGGGGGAACTGGGGTTTGAACTCAGGCAAACTTCACAGGTAATAGATTCACATGACAGAACACTAGAAAAGGTACACAAGGGTATTCAATGAAAAGTGACCCTTTTCCCCACGTTCCCCAGCCACACATTTCCCTCCTCAGAGACATCTGCTTTGGCCGTGCTGTGGATCCTTCCAGAGAAATATTTATACCCCAACATTTATGTATCACAATTTACTGACTAATCTGTCCCACTGATTTGAAATGTCACTTTTATGGTATAACAAATTCTTATACATATATATATATATATATATATATATATATATATATATATATATATATATATAAATGTATTTATTTATTTATTTTTGGCTGCTTTGGGTCTTTGTTGCTGTGCGCAGGCTTTCTCTAGTTGCGGCAAGCGGGCTTCTCATTGCGGTGGCTCCTCGTGTTGCCGAGCACGGGCTCTAGGCGCGTGGGCTTCAGTAGTTGTGGCACACAGGCTCAGTAGTTGTGTCTCACGGGCTTAGCTTCTCCACGGCATGTGGGATCTTCCTGGGCCAGGGATCGAACCCATATCCCCTGCATTGGCAGGAGGGTTCTTAACCACTGCACCACCAGGAAAGCCCCTTATACGTATTTACTCTTTTCAGAGCTGTCCTGACTCTTTTTTGCCTATCTGTTATGTTTGCCATTTCTCTAAAATTCTTTTTATCTTCTTTTAGATTTAAAAAAATTTTTTCCTCTTCTTGTTTGTTTCTCTTAAGGCATTATCCATTATGTTCATTCACTCGTATTATTTTATTTAATTTAATTAATTAACTTATTTATTTTTGGAGGTGTCGGGTATTAGTTGCAGCACGTGGGCTCTTTGTTGCAGTGCGTGGGCTCTTCCTTGCGGCTCGTGGGCTCTCCAGTTGTGGCGCGTGGGCTCCAGAGCACGTGGGCTCAGTAGTTGCGGCGTGCGGGCTTAGTTGCCCTGCAGCATGTGGGATCTCAGTTCCCCAACCAGGGACCGAACCTGCATCCCCTGCATTGCAAGGTGGATTCTTAACCACTGGACAACCAGGGAAGTCCCCACTCTTGTATTATTTTAAATTTAGTCCTCACTTCTGAAACTTTTTTCTTTTATTTTGAATTCTGTCTTGAGTTCTATCATCTTACCTAATTCTGGTTTATGCTGTTCTTTCATCTTTTTTTTATTATGGTAAAATATACATAAAACAAAATTTATTATTTCAACCATTTTCAAGTATACAATTCAGTGACATTAAATACATTCACAATGCTGTGCAACCATCACCACTGTGCAAATTCAAAATAATTATGTCAAAAGATTGAGCAGGACATCAGAAAGATGGAGGCAGCAGCATAGTTTCTGAATCTCTCCAAACCCTTTCATGGAAGAAGATCAACTAAAACCAAACACCCATAGGTGGCATTTATCAGCATTTACCATTTCCAGAACTTTTTCACCATCCCAAACAGAGACTCTATAGCCACTAAACAATAACTTCCCATTCCCTCCTCGATCCATGTTCTTTCATCTTTCGCATTGTTTTTCCTAACGTCTTTTAGCCTACTTTGAAATAATAGGTTACAGTTTTGATCTGTTTTGTGGACCTGTCTTTTCCAACTTGATTTTATTGTCTGAAGACATGCTATTCTGCTCCTTATTCTCTTTTTTCTTACACTACCTCTGTACGGGATTTGATCCCAATCCTTTTCTGTTACTGATTTTTGGGTGAAAAAAGTTTTACAGCACTTTGAAAAGGTGGTGCGAGGCCATGTGGAAACATGTTCTTCATGGCTGTTTCATCAATGCTTCACTTATACTGCTTTGGAATAACTGTTTTCCAGGAGGCATAAACCAGTGGGCTTTATCATTGGACAGAGTGCAGAGAAAGGACCCCACGAAAGCTGATCACCTTAGCAGAAATGACTTAGTTATGATTTCACCCAAGATTGGTCACAAACCAGCCTGGGAAACTCAAGGAACCAGAGACAAGGCATAATGCCATCTTTCCTTCTCTCTGCCTCAGCTCTCAAGGATTGGTCACCTCCATGTTATTAGTAACTATTATTTGGTTTCTGTTCATAATTACTATCAGAAGACACAGCACTTAGGGGCCTAATTACACTGCCCAGCTACGCACCATTCTTCTTCATTTTGGCTTCCTGTCCACCAGCAGGAACCTGATTTAGTTTTGTTCTCCCTTCACCACAGCCCAGTAATTTTTGTGCATGACTCTCAGTCTCACCAGAATCTGTATCTCTCACTCTGCCCCAACATTCCACCCCATCATTCGCTCCCTGAAGTGTACTCTAGAAATTTCGGTCAACTCGATATTTTACCACTGTTCACCATCTCTTATGAAACCAGAAGACGAGCAGCTTTCTTATGGAATGATGGAGAACTTGTAAAGATAAAACACCAGTCTGCAGGAGAAAGGGAAGAAGAGAATGATGGAAATCGTTTCTGGAAAACTAGTTTTACATTACGTTTTGTTTGTTCCTGGTAAAGAAACTGAAATCTTCTAAACATTAAAAAAAAAACTAAACCACTAAATTCAATAATACAGGAATATAACTTTTAAAAAAAATTTCTTTGGCTGCGTAGCACGTGGGATCTTAGCTCCCCAACTAGGGACTGAACCCAGGCCTGCTGCATTGGAAGCGCAGAGTCTTCACCACTGGACGACCAGGGAAGTCCCAGGAATATAACTTTTAAAGGAGAAGTTATAAACCCCTTGGTTACATGAACTGGAGATTTTTAGTGAGAAGTCATGTATTTTAAATGACTTGGAGCTTTAAAGGAAGGAAGGAAGGAAGGGAGGAAGGAAGGAAGGAAGGAAGAAAAAGGGACTTCCTTGGTGGGGCAGTGGATATAATATCAAAAGTAAATTAATTAATTAAATAAATTTAAAAAAGAAAAAAAATGCTGAAATCCACTGACTAATTATTCAGGCTATTATATCTTGCTATTTCCAGATACATCCCTTTATAAACTTTTGGTAAAAGGTTATCGTATATCAGAACAAATGAATTACAGACTTTTCTATTTTTCCAAAATTTGAGAAATTCCCTTACATTTCTCCCTTCAAATTTTATAACAAGGGAAAAGTAGTGACAACCCTTATACTTACATTCAATTGCATCATCTGGCCACATGCCTTCTACATCAATCAAATATCTACAAAACAACAAAATTCGAGTCATTTGTAAATAAAAAGGAAAGAAAATCAAGTTTTTACAAAAAAGGGTCCAATTGTGCTTTACAAATATAGATAGAAAAATCCTAAGAAAATATCAGCATATCTAATCAATAATTATTAAAGAATGATATATACCATGACTACAAAAAGGCTTTATTCCGGAGTTTCCCTGGTGGCGCAGTGTTGAGAATCTGCCTGCCAATGCACGGGACACGGATTCGAGCTCTGGTCTGGGAAGATCGCACATGCCCCGGAGCGACTGGGTCCGTGAGCCACAACTACTGAGCCTGCGCGTCTGGAGCCTGTGCTCTGCAACAAGAGAGGCCGCGATAGTGAGAGGCCCGCCCACCGCGATGAACAGTGGCCCCCGCTTGCCGCAACTAGGGAAAGCGCTCGCATAGAAACAAAGACCCAACACAGCCAAAAAAAAAAAAAAAAAAAAAAAAAAAAAAAAGGCTTTATTCCAAGGACCAAGGATGCAAGGATAACGCAACTTTAGAAAATCTATTAATATAGTTATTTACATTAATACAACAATTTAATTAATAAATGAAAGAGAATAAAATACAGGACCAAACTGGCAGATGTTAAAAAGTTATCTGATAACATACAACGGGTCAGTTTCGGTCAAAATGCTTTGTACACTAAAAACAGGAGACTTAATATGACAGAGTATTCATCAAGAACCAACAAATAACAAAAGACAAATTAGGACAAATATTAACATCATATCTAAAAAAACCCCATCTAACCAACCATAGGAGCCAGAAACTTAGGCATCACCATCACTGACAGCTATTTCTCCCTCACCCTCATCCTCAACCCACCACCAGTGCTGACAATGATACTGCCTACATACCTCTAGAATCTGTCCACATCTTTCCACCAAAATGACCACCATACCCTGGTCCAAGCCACCATTATGCCCAATTTCTACACAAGTCTCCTAACTTGTTTCCTCGCTTCCACTCTTTCTCCCTGCAGTGTATTCTCCACTCGGTAGCAAAACGATAGGTTGAAAATGCAACTGGGTATGTTCCACACACTCACCTTCAACAAAAAAAAGTTCAATGGTTTTCTATTACTCTTCAAGTCTGAAACCTTAAACATAAGCCTGCACGATCGAGCTCCTACCCACACTTGCAGCTCCATTATAATGACATGCTCCCCCAACGGCCCCACCTTCCTGGCCAGTTCCTCCAACACAGCATATGCTTTCCTCTTATAGGGTCTTTTGCTATTCCTTATGCTCAGAAATCTCTCCCCAACGTCCCTATCGGGTTAATACCTACTCATCCTTCAGATATCAGCTGAAACATCCCTAAACCTTCTCTAATCTCCATGATGAGATCAAATCCTCCCTAAAATATGCTCTCATGGTACCATGTCCCTCTCCTTGGCACTTGTCAGAGTTGTAATTCTACATGCAGAGTGTGATACTTGAATATCTATTCCCTCTCTGGACTGCTAGAATTCACAAAGGGCAGGTCAAGTCTCCTCACTCACAAAATTTCTCAAGTCTTTTTGCTAGCACCCAGCACAGTGCTTAAACATAACAGATGCTCAATAAGTATTTCCTGCACGAACAACCATACATTGGTACAGTGTAGCAACACCCACAAAAAGCATAAGGGCATAAACTCCTTGATGCAGAAGTCCCATTCTGAGTGAAGTTAACTGAGACAAAGCATATATATTCAAAGATGTTCACACAGGAATGTTCATTACTTTGACGTTTTATAATATCAAAAACTTCTGACTTGTACATGTTCATCAGTAAGCAAAGGAACAATGCAGCCTTAAAAAAATAATAAATAAACCAATCAACAGACAAAGGATTAATCTCCAAAATATATAAATAGGTCATGCAGCTCACTATTAAAAACACAAACAACCCAATCAAAAAATGGGCAGAAGACCTAAATAGACATTTCTCCAAAGAAGACATACAGATGGCCAAGAGGCACACGAAAAGCTGCTCAACATCACTAATTATTAAAGAAATGCAAATCAAAACTACAATGAGGTATCACCTCACACCGCTTAGAATGGGCATCATCAGAGAATCTACAAACAGCAAATGCTGGAGAGGATGTGAGGAAAGGGAACCCTCTTGCACTGCTGGTGGGAATGTAAACTGATACAGCCACTATGGAGAACAGTATGCAGGTTCCTTAAAAACTAAAAATAGAATTACCATATGACCCAGCAATCCCACTACTGGGCATATACCCAGAGAAAACCATAATTCAAAAAGACATATGCACCCCAATGTTCACTGCAGCACTATTCGCAATAGCTAGGTCACGGAAGCAACCTAAACGCCCATCGACAGATGCACGGACAAAGAAGATGTGGTACGCATATACAATGGAATATTACTCAGCGATAAAAAAGAACGAACTTGGGTCATTTGTAGAGACGTGGATGGACCTAGAGACTGTCATACAGAGTGAAGTAAGTCAGAAAGAGAAAAACAAATATTATATATTAATGCATATATGTGGAATCTAGAAAAGTGGTACAGAAGAACCGGTTTGCAAGGCAGAAATAGAGACACAGATGTAGAGAACAAACGTATGGACATCAAGGGGGGAAAGCGGGGCAGGGCGGGGGCCGGTGGTGGTGAGATGAATTGGGAGATTGGGATTGACATATATACACTAATATGTATAAAACAGATAACTAATAAGAACCTGCTGTATAAAAAATAAATAAATTTTAAAAATTCAAAAATAAATAAATAAATAAACTAATTAATTAAAAAAAAAAAAAAAAAAAAAAAGAATGAGGTTGGGAGACTGTCAAAACAGCACACAGATCACACACTCAAGTCCCGGAAGATGGGGAACTGCCTTAAGTCCCCCACTTCGGATGACATCTCCCTGCCTCACAAGTCTCAGTCCGACTGGGCTAGCTTTGGCAAGGGGACGGAGCTGGATCAGGAGCTGCTGCTGCCATATCTGGATCAAGTTCCAGTTTTGGTCTCTCATCCAACACCTAGTCAGACTCGCCTAGCACCTCAGCTGAGAGGAGCAAATTAGGATAGCTCAAAGAATAGGCCTCATACAGCATCAGCCTGAAGGAGTTTATGACCCTGGAAGAAACGGATCAGAAAAAAGGATCCGGGGGACTTCCCTGGTGGTGCAGCGGCTAAAGACTCCACACTCCCAATGCAGGGGGCCCGGGTTCGTTCCCTGGTCAGGGAACTAGATCCCACATCCATGCCGCAACTAAGAGTTTGCATGCCACAACTAAGGAGCCCACCGACTGCAATTAAGACCCGGCGCAACCAAATAAATGAATAAATAAAATAAAACAAATATTTAAAAAACAGATCGGGGAGTGTGTGATCTGTATGATGCACTTTGTTTATGAGAACCCAATTTGATTTCTGCTGTGTATGCAGATCACCTGGGCTGTACAGATGACTGGCTGATGAGATCCTTCACGTGCCCCTCCTGCATGGAGACAGTTGATGCAGCACTGCTTTTGTCCTACGAGACTAACTGAGCCAGTGTCTCTCACCTGACTTCAAGTGAACCATCATTTTTGGTGGTTTTGATCTTTTGTCGTTGAGCCCAAAGAGCCAGGGATTAGGAATTAAGATCATGCATGAAAGTTTCCTAAAAATTCCTGAACGGCTGCAGATGTTGGGGAAAAGCACGTGATATTTTAGAAATTTAGGGGGAAAAAGTAGGATGGTATTTTTATGTAAAGCCTTCACCCCGTGTTGAAAAATATAATTGTTATTTAGATCTTGTTATTCCTCCAGTACATAGGAATTGTGTAAAGTGTTACAGCAGCTATATATGTTTCAATTGTGTGTCAAAGATTAGGATAAAGATAGTGGTTGTTTTTCCTAAGTGAGATAACTTTCTTCTTCCCCCTACCCAAATTCTTTTCTGAAGTTGCTGGCATTTGGGTCAAGGTTTTATTAAAAGCCACATTTTAGAACACTGGCACAAAAAAAGGAGTTTTAAGCTGGTTTGCATAGTTCTTTTTTTGTTTTAGAATAAACATAGAGCACTTATTTTTTACTTTATAGGAACTCTACAAGTTAAGGTCCCATTGTTCTTTTGCTGTGATTGTTGTTACTACTGATGTTGCTGTTTTCTGTCTTTGCTGGTTCTTTCTAATCTACCATTTGTCATTATTGGCATATGATCATCTCAGGGTCACAAGATGGCTGCTGTAAAACCAAACATCATATTCTCACAAAACAAGGAGGAAGCAGAAAAAGAGCCCAAATGGTCATTTTCCTAATGCCTATTTATCTTTTGTCAGAGAAAAATATCATTCTCATAAGCACAATAACAGCCTTCCCTTAATTACTCATTTGCCAAAACAGACTGATATGACCATTCATAAGACAATTCATGGCAAAGAGGGATATGAGAATGATTGTCTTAGCCTAACAAGGATTTATCCACTCAAGCTGAATGCTTCACTCCTCAAAAAAGTCATAAAGTTCTATGAGCAAGGAAGAACTACTAAGTGACTGTTAAGTGAACCATCAGAATTGTTTGTCCAAGACCATACGATTCTTTCTTTCCACTGGAAATGGAATTCATTGCCTTAGGTCTTTTTAAATAGTGTACTATTACTGTTGGGGCTGGCTCTGTGCTTGAAAACCAGCTGAAAACCAGTTATAACCTGTTACAAGTGCTGTATCTGTTTGCAGTTAAGAAATGCAGAATTCAAAGTGATCTCCTAGCTTGTAGGCAAACTGAGATTCACTGTCCCTCTTCTATAAAAAAAATGAGCTAATGTGTCCAGAAACTAACTCTAGTAAAGTGGGGTTTAACATTACCCTTTCTTATGAGTTTCGTCAAATTATTTTGGTGGTTAACATGGTGATAATTAAAAGTCAAGGTAAATTTTAAATATTAAGAATTCTGATGTATGGAGCTTGACTTATGCCACCATGCTTATGTAAAAATGAAAGTGGCACCATGGTTAAACTGAGAAAAGTTTCTCAGTTGTAACAATTTTGATTTATTCTTTCCTGTGACCTCCTTCCCTGTTGTCTTGAAGCACAGCAAAAGGATACTGCATGTCTTCTTACGGTAGTGCTGAGGTTATTGAAGTTATATAAAACACATCTCAGTCTCTGTTTCTTGGAAGGAAAGTCCTGCTAGTTGACTGACAATTCTAAGCAGGGAGAATTTAGAGAAATGTGTTTCATGTTTCGCACACAAATGAAGAATCTGTATAATCACGACTTCACAGCTGTGATCTCAAAAAAGAAGGAATTTCTCTCTTTCTATTTTTCTTGCACATAACGTAAGAACACTCTGAATCTCTAAGCTTCTGAAGCGTTAGTAGAGATGGTCTAGTAAAGATGTAGTTGTAATGTTTTACCCATTTAGCATGTGTTTATTTTTCCTTATGTACTCCAAGGTGACATATTTGTTCAGCTCAGTGATATTACAGCTAAAAAAATCATTCATTAGTAAAAGGAGAAGCAATCTCAACCTAACAAATCAGAAGTGTTTCTTATTATTTTATATTGAGTTGAATATTTGACTCTTAACACTTTTTGCTACATACAAAACACAAGTCCCTTGAAGGGTTCTTCATAAGTGCATTATACAAGGATTTAGTATGTCATAAGCACTTAAAGATTTGACATTCAACTGTAGTAGTATCCATGTTGGTTACTTTTCTTACGAGCCCCATGATGAGTTGGAGAAACACTGAAAGAATTAGAGTATCAGGTTCTATTAAATTGTTACATGTATCTTGCTTAAGTTTGTGCTCATTTATTTATATCCAACTACATAAAGCAAATTTGGAGGAAAAAAAAGAATAATAAATAAATAAGAATGAGGTCTCCAAATATTGTCAGAGGAAGATGTCCTCCATATATTAAATTATAAACCAGAATGTCTAAAACACTATACCATTAAATCACATGTACAGTCAGTTCTGTATATCCAACGGTTCCATAACCTGCAGATATGGAAGCCCGACTGTACTACACCATTTTACATACGGGACTTGAGCATCCGAGGATTTTCGGATCCATGGGGAGTCCTAAAACCAATCCCCCTGCAGATACCAAGGGACCATTGTATATGCTTATATCTGCATTTTTTACGTCTGAAAAAATATGTGCTAAATTATTACTGGTGGTAACATCTGAGTAGGGGGCAAAATTGCCTTCCACTTCATACACTTCTCTGACTGCATTTTTTGCATTCAGCTTACATTAGCTTACATTACTATTGTAAACAGAACAATTTAAACATGCTCTGCCTCTTGGGGTTGGCAACTCACCTGCACATGAGGTAGCCAGTCCTGTTGAAACCATGGGTACAGTGGACACCAAGAAGTCTGTCTAGAAAACAGGGAATATGGAATTAAGTAAGCGAAGTAGATACACTAAAAACAAGTTAGACAATTTTCTCAAGAGTAGCCTTTATTAGTTACCACAACACTACCACTATCCTGAAAAGGAAAAACTCTGAAGAAAAGAGTGTTTTTGCAGGAACGTACTATAAAGAATTAACTACTATACAGTCAAAATTCATTGTCTCTGGGAAATTTTGCATAGCCTCCAATCAGATGCAATAGTGTGGACTGGAGAATGCCCATCAGGAACTGATCTGACTACAGAAAAAGGGAGTGGAAAAAAAAAACAGGCTATCAGAAGAACAGAATTTGTTTCTGAGTGAAACAAATGGAATGCCTTCACTTTTAATGCTCAATAATAAAAAGAACAAACGGTTTCTGAAGGGCTCTTGGGGTCCCCCAAAGCACTTCCATTCCTTCTCTCCTTCACTGCTCCTCACACGCCACGGGTTTATGTGCCTGTGGAGTTCTCGGGTTAAGTAGCACTGTTCTTGTTTCACAATGAAAAAGTAAGGCTCGAGACGTAAGCCCAAGCTGCACAGCAGGCAAACAGAAAAAAGACTAGAATCGAGTCTCAGATTTTTCCAACTATGCCACAGTATTTTGTGGTCCAGGACTTAAAAAAAATTATATGAGAGAGTAAATAAAAAACAACAACATGTAGCTGATCGCTGCAAAAGCTATGTCTGTGACTAGGTGGTGTCTGGCATTCGTCATCTCCTGCCTGGATTACTACCACCCTACAATTCTAACAATCTCTTCTATTTCAACTGATCCTCCATATGGAAGATGTTCTCTCTCTAAAATATAAACTTGGCTGGATTGCTCTGTTGCTGAAAAATCTGTTGTAGCAATGCAACTTCCCTAACACGAAGCGTCTGCAACTTCTCCAGAGTCCCTGCTCCTGCCGTCAGTTCGGCATCGGCTACCGGTACCTCTTTCCAGACACTCATGGGTAGTGCCTACCTTTACCAACATTCTAGCACGACTATGTTACCTGGAGTTACTGACCACAGCCAGATCTCCACTTCAGCTCCTTCCTATCTAGCTGTTCTTGAGTGGGACATCACAGGAAGCACTGAAAAGAATTCCTCTTCACTCGGAGACTTTACTCTGGCACTCACTGACCGGCACCCAGCTGCTTCCTCCATGTTTATGGCAGCCCAGTATGATAAAACTTCAGATGCCAATAACATGGTCCCTCTATATCCATCACTTACTGCCAGGCTTGCTTAGGTAACACCATCTCAGATTCCAAATCAGGAGCATAGCCGCCTGTCACTTCCCTACCAGGAAGGAAGCCAGGTATATTACTATAACCAAGGCACACTGGGGTCTTCACTGTATGGAGAACTTGGCTCCTGCCCGCAATCCTATGGCTCCGCGTCATACACAGGAAGTAGGGCCTCTGCGCAACCAGAAATGGGAATGGGACTGAAGGAGATTCAGCCCGCAAATATCCGACCACCAGCTTCCACCTCTGCAATCTGCCACCCTGTGTCTGCTCAACGCATCACAGAAACAAGTTTTCAAGGTGAGTATACAAACGGCAGAGCAAGTTGAAGAATGAGGTCGGCATTCACAAACGGGGTCAAATCGACAGCTGGGAAGGGGTGTAGAGACAGGTAGAATTTAGATCCTGAGCCTTTAATAATCACTACCTTCTCTCAGTGCTCTCTGTTTTTAGACTCTATGTAAGAACAGCTAGGGCTTCCCTGGTGGCGCCTGCCAATGCAGGGGACACGGCTTCGAGCCCCGGTCTGCGAAGATCCCACATGCCGTGCTGCAACTAAGCGCATGTGCCACAACGACTGAGCCTGCATTCCAGAGCCCGTGAGCCGCAACTACCGAAGCCCACGCGCCTACAGCCCATGCTCCGCAACAAGAGAGGCCACCGCGATGAGAAGCCCGCACACCGCAACCAAGAGTAGACCCCGCTAGCCGCAACTAGAGAAAGCCCGTGCACAGCAATGAGGACCCAGTGCAGCCAAAAAAATAAATACGTAGAATAAATAAGTTCAATCAATCAATCAATCAATAAACGTAAATTAAAAACAAACAAACAAACAAAAAAACAGAACACCTAATGCAGGTGGGAAGGTGGGAGGGACACTGTAAAGGTCATCTATGCTACATGTACAAGAACCCCGAGAGCACACCAATAGGTACCACATTTTTCACTGCTGTAGCCGAGCATTCTCCCTGTACTACCACACTGTAGCACTCCCTTCCCTCGTCTACCGCTACAGTCTCTTTGGAAGGTGTTTCAGAACTCTTATTATGAGAGTGCCAGTTGAACTGTCCTCACTTCCGTCATTTATACCAGGATTTAAGACCTTGTGGTCCGAGATCCTGTCCAGAGAGCAAGCAGGCTAAGACTCTGTCTTTGTTTCTATATTTCATCAGAAAGGGCTCTACCCCCTCTCCTAGTTCATGGTGTGAAGTGTTCTTAGCCTCTCGGGAAAGTGGGGAGAATTCAAAGGACTCTCTATGAGAATGCTAGGCTTTGTAAAACATTTCAGTTTTTTAAAAAGAAGACTCATTTTGTATTGGACTTACAACAGTCCTATGAGATACAAAGAGAGCCAAGGATCAGTGACATGAAATGATCACCAGTAAGAATTACAACAGTCACCGCTTACCTCGTAGCATAGGGCACACTGTCCATGATCCTTAAGAAGAGTTAGTAGAAATGCCTTGCCCATCTTGCCCCTGAACCCCTTGAAAGGTACAAGACTGCTGTGTTGGTGTTTAGGGGGAGCATCTCACTTACCCGGGACTGACTTCAACCTTGATTCCTCTGTAGTGATGGAGACTTCCCCGCTGATGAAAAATTCCCTGGGATTGCAACCTCCAAGCCAGACCGCTTTCCTATGGAATGACAGAGAACTTCAGAGAACTTGTCAAGATGAAACACCAGTCAGTCTGCGGGAGAAAGGGAAGAAGAGAACGATGGAAATCGTTTCTGGGAAACTATTTTTACATTATGTTTTGTTTGTTCCTGGTAAATAAACTGAAATCTTCTTAACATTCAAACAAAATCTAAACCACTAAATTCAACAACACAGGAGTATAACTTTTGAAAAAAATTTCTTTGGCTGCGCAGCATGTGGGATCTTAGCTCCCCAACCAGGGATTGAACCCACGCCTGCTGCATTGGAAGCGCAGAGTCTTCACCACTGGACCACCAGGGAAGTCCCAGGAATAGAACTTTTAAAGGAGAAGGTATAAACCCCTGGGTTATATGAACTGGAGATTTTTAGTAAGAAGTCAATAGATCTTTTGTTAGGCACATTTTATGTTAGGCTGTCTCCCTGCACAGGACGCAGGCGCCTTGAAAATGGAAATCACATCCCTCTATAGTACGTCCCTCTTCTTTCTGCTTTGCAGTTTGCTGCTCCACTTGTTCAACCCCACCTAGTAATAACCTATACTTCCCTTGTTCCTGTTTTCCCATCTGGAAAACAGACAAAAGGCAACCAAACAACGCAAAGGTCTCAACAAATAAGGGATACCCAAAACCAGAGATGGCCAGAACTTCTGTATCCCTCATGAAACCTAGCCCGGTGTTCAATACTTAGGTATCATTAATACATGCGTGTTGACTGAAACAGTTGAAACGCAATTCTTCCACTTCCCAGTTTAGTTTTAGTCCTCATACAAAACCTGATCATCAAATTCCTTAATGCTAGGAATCACAGTGAAAAATAATTTCTCAACTGACTTCTGTCAGATGAGTGAGAACTAAGGTTAATTCAGTGTATCTGAAGCATAGAAAGTGAGGGCAAACGTGGCACAAGATGGGGCTAGAGAAGCAGAGAGGATTCTAGAGCACGCAGAGTCTTAAAGGCCACCAGTGTGTTTTCTATTCTCAAAACAATGTTTGTGAGCGATGTTTATGAGCAATGTTCCAACTTGCTTTGAAGCTTTCTTGTGTGAAGAATGGATTGGAGGGAAACAAGATATATGGACACTAGTTAGGACCTAATCGCAACAGACAGGCAAGTTCAGTATTAGGATGTTGAGGGAGAGCTGACAGATTCCAAAGAAATTCAGGAGATAAACTGAAGCGGGCTTCATGGGGTATGAGATGGAGGAAAGGAATGTCTTAGGGAATTAAAGGGTTTACTGCACACATGAGCAGAGTCTCAAAATTAATCATTTGAACGTACAGAGGGGGATCGATCTCCCAAATGACACCGGTTAGGAAGCAACGGTACGCCCTGTAGAATTCCTAGAGACAGCACAAATCAACTGTTTCGATGGAAAATTCGGCGGGACCCTTGATTTCCATGGGAATATAGAGAAAAGAGACACTGATCTGGCTTGCAGGTATTTAGGAAGTTGTTAGCCTGACATCACATACTAGTCTCATGTAAGTAGGCCGTCTGAAGTATGAAGCTTAGGGGAAAAACCTTGAAGAAAACTTAAAAGCTTAAGCCACACCTCTATACTACACCACCTTTCACAGTTTCTTCTCAGATAAGCAGCATCCCCATCAGTGAAGAAACTCACATCCCATAATAGGAACAACAGGCCTAAAAATTAAATGTGTGTCTTTGGAGGTCCCATCTATGCGATATCTTCCTGGTACCAGAAAAGTCCCCAGGAAGATCGATCTTTGCACCCCTGAAAGCTTACCACCAAGGAAAATGACTAGGTCCATAGATTTCCTCCCTCAAACCAGCCTACCTCACACATAAATCACTAGCAACTCAGCCCTTAACTCACATTATCACAGTCACAAGAGTGGTTAGGGAGAAAAGCACTAACCAGGGGAACTAACACAGAGGCAATCCAGGCCAAGCTGGGCTGGTGGCAGATATCTGCTCCTTACGCTCGGGTGCATAATGCGACTCACCACAATGCCTTTTTCACAGACCCTTTTTAAAGTTTCTCCACAAAATCCAACAGCTCAAGTTAGCTCATGACGCTTCAAGGTAAACAATCGTCAAGAGAAAAACATGCAATATGTCTTACAATGTTGGATTCCTTACAAATAGGACAAGGAAATAACCATGTAGACAAAACCAGAGCATTTGAAAACATCTGCGTTCTACAAACATACCAGTGAATGCTATAAATAAGGTAATATGACATAAAACAAAATGAAAACTAGATGTGAGACTGTTCTCTTCAGTGTACAGACTTCATGGCAGTTGCTGCACGATCTAGCTACTTATATCTACAACTCTCTGTTCTGTTAATACAAAATGAGGCCCAAGTGTGTCAACTTGTTTCCCACAGAAACCAAAAAACCTACATGCATCTCTTTTCTCCGGTGCCCTTTCACCTTACCTGCTCCCAGTTCTCCACCAATGTCCTCCTCTTTCTCTAATTATTCTCCTCTTCATTGTGCTTGGCCTTGCACCCAAGCATGCAAGACAGAGAGTCCTAGAGGTCCGAGATTCTAGAGGGGCTGTTTGCAAGGGGGAGGAGATTACGGTAACTGCCACACTGTATATACTTCTGTGCAAAGAAAGAGGGACAGTGTTCAGAATGTTTCTCACATATAAAAAGAGCTGGATGGCAGGATACCTGTGTGGCCCAAGGAACTAGAGCTAGCAAATCATGGGCAAAACAATTGCAACCAAAGGCTGGAAGAGGAAAGGTCTGCAACCAGCTCTGTCTCCTGGCTCTCTGGTATTTGCTGCCAATGGGCAGAGTCTATTTCGTGAAGCATCAAGCACTGAAAAGAAGACTCCTGCTGCTGGAAGTTGACAGGAAGGAACATCCAATGCAAGATCAAGGCTTGTCCTAGAAGCAATGCCCATAATGGAAGAAAAAAAAAAAAAAAAAAGAAAGCGGAAGAGAAATGTTAAGTCGCAAGTCCAACCTGGCCCCCAGCCTAGCCCAGCCCAAGGAAGGTAGGAGTCAAGGAGAAGAAACTAAAAGAGAAGAGCCTTGGACCACAACATTCTCCACAGGGTACACTCAACAAACTTCACCCTGCTCTTTAACCAAGTTACAACTGTAATAGTTCAAACTACATGGCTCTTTCCTTCCTAAGGATACTAGTTAAATAAGATCTATATAGCTCTAAGTATATGATACATAAAATAGAATACTCTGTAGAATATAAGTAACTGTTAGTTAATTATATTAATGAACGTCTGTAAGAAATGTTGCAATGATTTCCCTAATGGAAGAGCCTGGGGGAGGTAAATCTGTCTTCTAGGATTTCCTCCCCAGAGCTCAGAAATTGAGGGGTTGTTTTAGCTCTCCTACGCTCTCTTCACCCAAGCCCGCCCTCCTGTTGGGGATCGGACCTCCCTATTGGCTAGCTCATACCTTTCAACTGCCTGCTTTGTGACATCACTCTCCTACCAAACCTACTACCACTTGGTAGAGGTCTTGGGGTTTCCGTGGAGCCGTTTGGACCAGTAACCAGTGACCTTTGTACTGGACACGTGCGCCGTTCAGCTGCAGCCACTCAGACATCCTCTAGTGTTGTCTCCTCATCCCTTGTACCTGCAGTTGATGTCTCCTCTTCTCTGACCATGTCAGGTAAGAAAAGAAACTTTGGAAAGTTTTGCGTTCGATTTCTTGTGCCCCTAAATTGAGGAGGAGATTCAAAATAGCGTGGAATAATGAGGGAAAGTATTGAACTACAAGTCTGGAGACCTAATTTCAGTTTTGACTTTGACGTTTACTGTCTGTGTGACTTTGGACAAATCACTGACTGCCTCACAAAGCCTGCTGCTTTCCTTATCTGTTACGTTAGGATACCACATTGGGTTGATCACTCTGATCCCCTTCTTTTCCAATATTGAGCCTTAAAGGGTACCCATGTAGAAAATGAAATCAGAGACTTCTCAAAAGAGTGTTTCAACAGAAACATAGAAAAGCCAGGTGACACAGAAAACTAGCGATATATACCAAGATGTTTCATCTCCAATGGTCTCCCTCCACTAGTATTTCGACTAGTTGAAAAGAGAGAATAGGGAGAGAGGATGGAGAGTACTGGGCTATATAGGGAGGCACAGAGTCAAACGTAAGCAAGTTTAGGATTGTTTTCATTAGCACAGGCCAACAGGAACCAAGAGATGGGAAAAAAATATAAGAATGAAGAGGGAAAGCATAGAGGAGCTCTCAAGAAAGAGGCAGTTTGCCATGGAATGTTGATGGGAGCCAAAGATTTTAAATTAAAGCAGAAACAGCACAGAGGGAAATCTGCTCAGAGCAGGGCAAAACAAAGCTGATGGTAGCAAATCCTTACATTAACAGACTAAGAAGGAAAGTAAGGCCAGAACAGGGGATCACCAGGAAGGGCAGCCTATCAGAAAAGTCATACTCCGTTTTCTTTCTTTTATTGCCTCTCTGAATACAGCTGGCACTTGACAGTTTGGAATAGAAACATTTTAGAAGTACGTTTTAGAAATGATGCTTCCTAGAAACCAGAAACCAAAGTGGTTATCTAGGGGGCTGCTTTTCAGTGTTCTATTCTTTCTAATTTTTAAACTAGGTAGACATTTGACCAATTAAACATTTTAAATGATATCTTCTACATTGAATCAGAAGGACTATTTCCTTTGTGTGATATGTAGCTTCTAAGGCAAGGTTGCTTTTCAATTTTTACAGTTATTTCCTTCCTAACACAGAGAGCACATTGATCAACAGCCATCGTTCGCTTGTAGATCTTAGCTACCGGAGAAGAAAAAGAAAAAGTCAAGCCCCACATCTCTAATTCCCCATTTAGGGAATTCCCTGGCGGTCCAGCGCTTAGGACTCGGTGCTTTCACGGCCAGGGCCACGCGGCGCGGCAAAAGAAAAAAAGAAAACACAAACATCCACATTTATCTAAAACAATGTTGTGGAGTCCTTTGGATTTTCTTACATTTGAAAATCTTTTTTAATTGGATTCTAGGGATGATGGTTTTTTGAGGTCTTGGGATGTCATCTTCTTGGATGTGGAAGATGATTCTAAGTTCTAGGATAAATACAAAAACCTTCTTGATACTTTTTAAGCTTCCTTTCTGCTTATTATATGAGTTATATTCATGGAAAGATATATTTCTCCTAGGCTTAATACCTGTTACTTGCTGGGTAAAAATATGAATGAGCACAATAATGAAACTCTTTTACACTTACTATTTTGCTGTCTGCTTTGTACCGGTTTTCATTGAAATACTTGTCTATATATGTTGTGGCTACCTATACATTCACATTTGTTGCATTCTGTTGCTTGTTGTGCATTTTTTACTGATTTATCGTCTCTGTCTGTATGCATTGGCTAGGAATTCATTCACCTCTATCACCTCCATCGTGTTTTTTGGTTAATAGTATTCACTAAAATAGAGTGGGCAAAATTCACTTTCATAATATTGCATGTATGGTACAGAATGTCATTTGTTAGTAAATTCATTAGGCTTTGATACTTGCCCACATACCCCAGTTTTCATTAATATCTATGGATTTCTTTTTCGTTACGTAACATGTTTTTCATGATTTTTCTTTGTCTTTCTAGAACTTATTGTATCTTCCTCCATATAAATCATACGCAATAGATCAGCTTATTCATCTATTAATTATTACTGCTATTATTATTGGTGGTGGTGTTATAACCACTTTATAGATGAGTAATCTGAAGTAATCAGATAACTTTTCTCTTTCCAAAAGCACTTAAGAAATCCACTTTCGGGTAATCATTTTGAGGTAGGATGAGAAACCAGGCTTGAAGAGGGCAAAAATGACTCTTTCAGTTCACCAGTTGGACTGAGCTATACGTCAACTCTAGGTAATAGCGTGGGAACTGCACAAGCAAAGGGAGACACTGAAGATGACAATGGTAATGGCCGTACTGTTTTCTAATGGACAAAAAAAATGCTTATATTATAAGTTCTATTTCTCCTGCTTTCTGGCACTATCATGCTCAGAGTGGAGTCCTGGCAAGGAAGTCAGGATACTTAGGTTCTGAAACCTGGTAATGACACTAACATAATGAGAGAACCTGAACAAGTCAACCCGACCTCTCTGAGCCTCAGTTTCCTCACTCGTGAAATGAGACTGAAAAAAGAGAAAGTTCTCTAAGGGCCTCCTAGTTCTAAAATGCTTCCAGTCTAGGAAACAGCATAGAAGTCAATACGAGTGCAGGCTGAAGGGAAAGACAGGGCAGGGAGAAGGTTGCTTCCAGCCTAGAGAACAATGTCTGAACCATACCACTTGGCTCTTCTGCCCATCTGTGCCCAAGATGGGAGCACAGGCAGTTAATACAGAAGAGTGGAAAACTGCTCAGTCCTTACAGCCATCATTAACTGTCTGATTTTGGGTTTCTCAGGAAGGGTCGATAGTAGAGGTGTCCTGAGAGCAAGAACCTTAAGATAATGCTGTTCCTCAAACGTAGTGAGAATTTCTCAACCTCCCTGAGTTTTTCATGACCCTCTTGTTCTTACAGAAAATTTCCAAAATCCATCTCTACTTGGAACTCTAAATTCTCTGCAGCATTGTCTTCCTGTGGTGAGCAATGCAACTTCCCTAACACGAAGTGTCTGCAACTTCTCCAGAGTCTCTGCCCCTGCCGTCAGTTCGGCATCGGCTACCGGTACCTCTTTCCAGACACTCATGGGTAGTGCCTACCTTTACCAACATTCCAGCACGACTATGTTATCTGGAGTTACTGACCACAGCCAGATCTCCACTTCAGCTCCTTCCTATCCAGGTGTTCTTGAGTGGGACATCACAGGAAGCACTGAAAAGAATTCCTCTTCACTCGGAGACTTTACTCTGGCACTCACTGACCGGCACCCAGCTGCTTCCTCCATGTTTATGGCAGCCCAGTATGATAAAACTTCAGACGCCAATAACATGGTCCCTCTATATCCATCACTTTCTGCCAGGCTTGCTCAGGGAGCACCATCTCAGATTCCAAATCAGGGGCATAGCCGCCTGTCACTTCCCTACCAGGAAGGAAGCCAGGTATATTACTATAACCAAGGCACACTGGGGTCTTCACTGTATGGAGAACTTGGCTCCTGCCCGCAATCCTATGGCTCCGCGTCATACACAGGAAGTAGGGCCTCTGCGCAACCAGAAATGGGAATGGGACTGAAGGAGATTCAGCCCACAAATATCCGACCACCAGCTTCCACCTCTGCAATCTGCCACCCTGTGTCTGCTCAACGCATCACAGAAACAAGTTTTCAAGGTGAGTATACAAACGGCAGAGAAAGTTGAAGAATGAGGTCGGCATTCACAAATGGGGTCAAATCGACAGCTGGGAAGGGGTGTAGAGACAGGTAGAATTTAGATCCTGAGCCTTTAGTAACCACTACCTTCGCTCAGTGCCCTCTGTTTTTAGACTCTATATAAGAACACCTAGGGCTTCCCTGGTGGCGCCGTGGTTAAGAATCCGCCTGCCAATGCAATGCGGGGGACACGGGTTCGAGCCCTGGTCTGGGAAGATCCCACATGCCGTGGAGCAACTAAGCCCATGTGCCACAACGACTGAGCCTGCATTCTAGAGCCCGTGAGCCGCAACTACCGAAGCCCACGCTCCTAGAGCGCATGCTCCGCAACAAGAGAAGCCCGCACACCGCAACCAAGAGTAGACCCCGCTAGCCGCAACTAGAGAAAGCCCGTGCACAGCAATGAAGACCCTGTGCAGCCAAAAAAATAAATACGTAGAATAAATAAGTTCAAACAATCAATCAATAAATAAACGTAAATTAAAAAAACAAAAAAACAAAAAGAACACCTAATGCAGGTGGGAAGGTGGCAGGGACACTGTAAAGGTCATCTATGCTACATGTACAAGAACCCCGAGAGCACACCAATAGGTACCACATTTTTCACTGCTGTAGCCGAGCATTCCCCCTGTACTACCACACTGTAGCACTCCCTTCCCTCGTCTACTGCTACAGTCTCTTTGGAAGGTGTCTCAGAACTCTTGTTATGAGAGTGCCAGTTGAAGTGTCCTCACTTCCGTCATTTATACCAGGATTTAAGACCTTGTGGTCCGAGATCCTGTCCAGAGAGCAAGCAGGCTAAGACTCTGTCTTTGTTTCTGTATTTCATCAGAAAGGGCTCTACCCCCTCTCCTAGTTCATGGTGTGAAGTGTTCTTAGCCTCTCGGGAAAGTGGGGAGAATTGAAAGGACTCTATATGAGAATGCTAGGCTTTGTAAAACATTTCAGTTGTTTAAAAAGAAGACTCATTTTGTATTGGACTTACAACAGTCCTATGAGATACAAAGAGAGCCAAGGATCAGTGACATGAAATGATCACCAGTTAAGCATTACAACAGTCACCGCTTACCTCGTAGCATAGGGCACTGTCCATGATCCTTAAGAAGAGTTAGTAGAAATGCCTTGCCCATCTTGCCCCTGAACCCCTTGAAAGGTACACGACTGCTGTGTTGGTGTTTAGGGGGAGCATCTCATTTACCAGGGACTGACTTCTCCCTTGATCCCTTTGTAGTGATGGAGACTTCCCTGGTGATGAAAAATTCCCTGGGATTGCAACCTCCAAGCCAGACGTTTTGTGTGACACAAACTCAAGAACTCCCCAAGTCCTGCAGTAGCAGAAACAGTCACATACTTGAGAGTAACCCACCATCTGAACTTGGGGACATTTCAGTGACAGCTCCAGTCCAGAGTGCCAGGCGTCTCCTGGCCCTGCCTCCAGCTCCAAGCCAGGGACAAACAGAGAGTAAGAACGTGGAGGATATCAAAACCAAGCTGTCAAAGCCTCTGGAGGCCTACCAGATCCCAATAGAAAACCAAGATCCTCCACTACTCCCTTTGGGAATCCCTGATATTCCCCAGCCGCTGGCCTGCACCGATCCCCTCAGCCAAGAGGAGCAGCCTGGTTCTGAAAATGCTGATCTGGGAGAGAACAGCCTGAGTCGTCAGGACCTAGGGACACTTGAAAATGGGACTGAACCTAGCAGTGGTCTTGCAGACATTACTACACTGGCGGAGGATATTCACCTTCCCCAGCTCTTTAATTCTTGGAAAGATCTTGATCGATCCCAAGGTCCCAACGTGATCAAAGCTGAAGACACCAGAGCCATTAAGGTGAATCAGGTGCAGGAAAAGCCAAGTGTCGTAAAGGTTCCCTCTGATCAACCCAGGAAGAACAAACAGAAAGCCTCTGAGCCTATCGGTGGTGCTCCCAAGGCCAAAATCCAGCCAAAGGATCCAGAGTGCCTGTTAGGGGGAGAAGCGGTTATATGCACTGCTGCAGTCAGTGACAGGGCTCCTGCGAACACGGCCAAGCACTCTCAAGGCAAACCTCAGAAAGCTGCATCCGGAAAGATCAGCAAAACTGAGAGCCATGGGCAGGAAAAGACCAAAAGGACCAGAGGAAGAAACAAGGCTGAAGAGAACAAGCAGTCAGGGAACAAAGTCAAGGCAGAAGACAAGCCAGTAATCCCCAACACGAAGCGAAAGGAACACCAAACTGAGCTTCGCCAAGAGAGCTTTCAAAAGCCTCGAACCTCCCTTGGCGTGCGCATGCTGGAGTCTGTGAAGGTTCTTCATGCGCTGGGGAAGAAGAATGAGACGAAAACTGGGCTCTCTTCCTGTCGGCTCTTGGGAAATTCAAGCAACCCCAAAGACCCCCAGCCACCCCCAGCGATCCAGCCACGGCGGCATACCCCACGTGAGGGTAAGAGGCCTGAGAAAACGCAAGTCCAAGCCCAGAAACCAGACAGCAGTGCTGAAACAGAGTGTCCATCTCCATCCCAGTGTGAGCGGCCTCCTCCTGGGAAGGTCAAGTTGATACCTCTGCCTTTTTCTGCCTGGGACAAGCCTCAAGCTCGACCCGCTCCTCGGAGGCCACAGTCTCTGGCCTCACATCGGCCTGCTGTGGCTTACCGTGCCCAGCCTGGTTCTACTGACTCAGCTCAACCTGCTGCAGTCAATTCATCCCAGCCAGCTCCTGCCTCTTTGCCAGGTCCCGCCAAACCAGCTCAGCCAACTGTGGCCAACCCAACCCAACCGGCTTGGACCAACCATACCCAGCCTCGTGTCCCTCAGCCTGCTGCTCCTAGGCCTGCACCCTACAAAACTTCATCTGGCGCTTCTCTACAGCGCGAGCCTGTTCCCCCTGCTGTGACTAAGCGCCAGTCCCCACCCAAGCTCCAAACCCAACTTCTACTCCAAGACTTCAGCAAGCAACGAGTTCCATGGAGGGAACCCAACGTGCCTGAGCCAGTCATGTCAAAGCCCATCGAACAAGAGCAGAGGCCAGAGCGAGAGGCCATGAAGAGGCGGGCTCAACAACAACGGGAGAATGCTGCCAGATACACCTCTTCGGGGAAGCTGCAATTTTTCACCCAGAGGGACAAAGAAATGGAAATTGCTGACTACTACGGATACGTCAGGTGACAGCTGCTAGGATTCTTGCTGCCACCTTGGCTACCAGCGGTTCTTCCATACATAGGTAAGATAGGTATAGAACCGAATAAGTAAATGGAATAGAATTAATAGATGAGTAATAAACCTTTCGAATTTTGAGATGCTGCTAACTGGGGCGTGAGAAAGGAAGGCCTGAAAGTTGGATGGGAGAATGAAGGAAAGGGGTAAAAACTGAGGAAAGAGGAAGGAACTTGGCCCAGGGCTAGGAAGGCCAAAAGAGACGTATGGATTTAGGAAAGGAAGCAGGAGTGAGGATGAAATGGCAGAAGTAAAAAGCAGGGTCAGGGGTCTGGGTTGAAAGAACACAATTGGAGTAGAGTTGAAGGTGACAGGAGATGAGTCTAGGTTTACTAGGAGAAATAGAAACAAAGTCTCTCGGGGAGGTTGGCCTTAAGTCTCACAACCACCAGATAGGTATTTCAGAAAACAAGAGGTTCACGACACATCTCTGAAAGGTTTGAGTTGCCTTATTCAGGTGTGATTATAGTGGGGGAATAGGCAAATCTACCAGAGAAGTGGCTAGGGCTCAGAGTCCTCCTAGGGGCAGCTGACGACAGGGCCAGAGCCAAGGGAACTGCTGCATCAGGAGGCCCACGAACAAATCAGGGGCATAGCCGCCTGTCACTTCCCTACCAGGAAGGAAGCCAGGTATATTACTATAACCAAGGCACACTGGGGTCTTCACTGTATGGAGAACTTGGCTCCTGCCCGCAATCCTATGGCTCCGCGTCATACACAGGAAGTAGGGCCTCTGCGCAACCAGAAATGGGAATGGGACTGAAGGAGATTCAGCCCGCAAATATCCGACCACCAGCTTCCACCTCTGCAATCTGCCACCCTGTGTCTGCTCAACGCATCACAGAAACAAGTTTTCAAGGTGAGTATACAAACGGCAGAGCAAGTTGAAGAATGAGGTCGGCATTCACAAACGGGGTCAAATCGACAGCTCGGAAGGGGTGTAGAGACAGGTAGAATTTAGATCCTGAGCCTTTAATAACCACTACCTTCTCTCAGTGCTCTCTGTTTTTAGACTCTATGTAAGAACAGCTAGGGCTTCCCTGGTGGCGCCTGCCAATGCAGGGGACACGGCTTCGAGCCCCGGTCTGCGAAGATCCCACATGCCGTGCGGCAACTAAGCGCATGTGCCACAACGACTGAGCCTGCATTCCAGAGCCCGTGAGCCGCAACTACCGAAGCCCACGCGCCTACAGCCCATGCTCCGCAACAAGAGAGGCCACCGCGATGAGAAGCCCGCACACCGCAACCAAGAGTAGACCCCGCTAGCCGCAACTAGAGAAAGCCCGTGCACAGCAATGAGGACCCAGTGCAGCCAAAAAAATAAATACGTAGAATAAATAAGTTCAATCAATCAATCAATCAATAAACGTAAATTAAAAACAAACAAACAAACAAAAAAACAGAACACCTAATGCAGGTGGGAAGGTGGGAGGGACACTGTAAAGGTCATCTATGCTACATGTACAAGAACCCCGAGAGCACACCAATAGGTACCACATTTTTCACTGCTGTAGCCGAGCATTCCCCCTGTACTACCACACTGTAGCACTCCCTTCCCTCGTCTACCGCTACAGTCTCTTTGGAAGGTGTTTCAGAACTCTTGTTATGAGAGTGCCAGTTGAACTGTCCTCACTTCCGTCATTTATACCAGGATTTAAGACCTTGTGGTCCGAGATCCTGTCCAGAGAGCAAGCAGGCTAAGACTCTGTCTTTGTTTCTATATTTCATCAGAAAGGGCTCTACCCCCTCTCCTAGTTCATGGTGTGAAGTGTTCTTAGCCTCTCGGGAAAGTGGGGAGAATTCAAAGGACTCTCTATGAGAATGCTAGGCTTTGTAAAACATTTCAGTTTTTTAAAAAGAAGACTCATTTTGTATTGGACTTACAACAGTCCTATGAGATACAAAGAGAGCCAAGGATCAGTGACATGAAATGATCACCAGTAAGAATTACAACAGTCACCGCTTACCTCGTAGCATAGGGCACACTGTCCATGATCCTTAAGAAGAGTTAGTAGAAATGCCTTGCCCATCTTGCCCCTGAACCCCTTGAAAGGTACACGACTGCTGTGTTGGTGTTTAGGGGGAGCATCTCACTTACCCGGGACTGACTTCAACCTTGATTCCTCTGTAGTGATGGAGACTTCCCCGCTGATGAAAAATTCCCTGGGATTGCAACCTCCAAGCCAGACCGCTTTCCTATGGAATGACAGAGAACTTCAGAGAACTTGTCAAGATGAAACACCAGTCAGTCTGCGGGAGAAAGGGAAGAAGAGAACGATGGAAATCGTTTCTGGGAAACTATTTTTACATTATGTTTTGTTTGTTCCTGGTAAATAAACTGAAATCTTCTTAACATTCAAACAAAATCTAAACCACTAAATTCAACAACACAGGAGTATAACTTTTGAAAAAAATTTCTTTGGCTGCGCAGCATGTGGGATCTTAGCTCCCCAACCAGGGATTGAACCCACGCCTGCTGCATTGGAAGCGCAGAGTCTTCACCACTGGACCACCAGGGAAGTCCCAGGAATAGAACTTTTAAAGGAGAAGGTATAAACCCCTGGGTTATATGAACTGGAGATTTTTAGTAAGAAGTCAATAGATCTTTTGTTAGGCACATTTTATGTTAGGCTGTCTCCCTGCACAGGACGCAGGCGCCTTGAAAATGGAAATCACATCCCTCTATAGTACGTCCCTCTTCTTTCTGCTTTGCAGTTTGCTGCTCCACTTGTTCAACCCCACCTAGTAATAACCTATACTTCCCTTGTTCCTGTTTTCCCATCTGGAAAACAGACAAAAGGCAACCAAACAACGCAAAGGTCTCAACAAATAAGGGATACCCAAAACCAGAGATGGCCAGAACTTCTGTATCCCTCATGAAACCTAGCCCGGTGTTCAATACTTAGGTATCATTAATACATGCGTGTTGACTGAAACAGTTGAAACGCAATTCTTCCACTTCCCAGTTTAGTTTTAGTCCTCATACAAAACCTGATCATCAAATTCCTTAATGCTAGGAATCACAGTGAAAAATAATTTCTCAACTGACTTCTGTCAGATGAGTGAGAACTAAGGTTAATTCAGTGTATCTGAAGCATAGAAAGTGAGGGCAAACGTGGCACAAGATGGGGCTAGAGAAGCAGAGAGGATTCTAGAGCACGCAGAGTCTTAAAGGCCACCAGTGTGTTTTCTATTCTCAAAACAATGTTTGTGAGCGATGTTTATGAGCAATGTTCCAACTTGCTTTGAAGCTTTCTTGTGTGAAGAATGGATTGGAGGGAAACAAGATATATGGACACTAGTTAGGACCTAATCGCAACAGACAGGCAAGTTCAGTATTAGGATGTTGAGGGAGAGCTGACAGATTCCAAAGAAATTCAGGAGATAAACTGAAGCGGGCTTCATGGGGTATGAGATGGAGGAAAGGAAGGTCTTAGGGAATTAAAGGGTTTACTGCACACATGAGCAGAGTCTCAAAATTAATCATTTGAACGTACAGAGGGGGATCGATCTCCCAAATGACACCGGTTAGGAAGCAACGGTACGCCCTGTAGAATTCCTAGAGACAGCACAAATCAACTGTTTCGATGGAAAATTCGGCGGGACCCTTGATTTCCATGGGAATATAGAGAAAAGAGACACTGATCTGGCTTGCAGGTATTTAGGAAGTTGTTAGCCTGACATCACATACTAGTCTCATGTAAGTAGGCCGTCTGAAGTATGAAGCTTAGGGGAAAAACCTTGAAGAAAACTTAAAAGCTTAAGCCACACCTCTATACTACACCACCTTTCACAGTTTCTTCTCAGATAAGCAGCATCCCCATCAGTGAAGAAACTCACATCCCATAATAGGAACAACAGGCCTAAAAATTAAATGTGTGTCTTTGGAGGTCCCATCTATGCGATATCTTCCTGGTACCAGAAAAGTCCCCAGGAAGATCGATCTTTGCACCCCTGAAAGCTTACCACCAAGGAAAATGACTAGGTCCATAGATTTCCTCCCTCAAACCAGCCTACCTCACACATAAATCACTAGCAACTCAGCCCTTAACTCACATTATCACAGTCACAAGAGTGGTTAGGGAGAAAAGCACTAACCAGGGGAACTAACACAGAGGCAATCCAGGCCAAGCTGGGCTGGTGGCAGATATCTGCTCCTTACGCTCGGGTGCATAATGCGACTCACCACAATGCCTTTTTCACAGACCCTTTTTAAAGTTTCTCCACAAAATCCAACAGCTCAAGTTAGCTCATGACGCTTCAAGGTAAACAATCGTCAAGAGAAAAACATGCAATATGTCTTACAATGTTGGATTCCTTACAAATAGGACAAGGAAATAACCATGTAGACAAAACCAGAGCATTTGAAAACATCTGCGTTCTACAAACATACCAGTGAATGCTATAAATAAGGTAATATGACATAAAACAAAATGAAAACTAGATGTGAGACTGTTCTCTTCAGTGTACAGACTTCATGGCAGTTGCTGCACGATCTAGCTACTTATATCTACAACTCTCTGTTCTGTTAATACAAAATGAGGCCCAAGTGTGTCAACTTGTTTCCCACAGAAACCAAAAAACCTACATGCATCTCTTTTCTCCGGTGCCCTTTCACCTTACCTGCTCCCAGTTCTCCACCAATGTCCTCCTCTTTCTCTAATTATTCTCCTCTTCATTGTGCTTGGCCTTGCACCCAAGCATGCAAGACAGAGAGTCCTAGAGGTCCGAGATTCTAGAGGGGCTGTTTGCAAGGGGGAGGAGATTACGGTAACTGCCACACTGTATATACTTCTGTGCAAAGAAAGAGGGACAGTGTTCAGAATGTCTCTCACATATAAAAAGAGCTGGATGGCAGGATACCTGTGTGGCCCAAGGAACTAGAGCTAGCAAATCATGGGCAAAACAATTGCAACCAAAGGCTGGAAGAGGAAAGGTCTGCAACCAGCTCTGTCTCCTAGCTCTCTGGTATTTGCTGCCAATGGGCAGAGTCTATTTCGTGAAGCATCAAGCACTGAAAAGAAGACTCCTGCTGCTGGAAGTTGACAGGAAGGAACATCCAATGCAAGATCAAGGCTTGTCCTAGAAGCAATGCCCATAATGGAAGAAAAAAAAAAAAAAAAAAGAAAGCGGAAGAGAAATGTTAAGTCGCAAGTCCAACCTGGCCCCCAGCCTAGCCCAGCCCAAGGAAGGTAGGAGTCAAGGAGAAGAAACTAAAAGAGAAGAGCCTTGGACCACAACATTCTCCACAGGGTACACTCAACAAACTTCACCCTGCTCTTTAACCAAGTTACAACTGTAATAGTTCAAACTACATGGCTCTTTCCTTCCTAAGGATACTAGTTAAATAAGATCTATATAGCTCTAAGTATATGATACATAAAATAGAATACTCTGTAGAATATAAGTAACTGTTAGTTAATTATATTAATGAACGTCTGTAAGAAATGTTGCAATGATTTCCCTAATGGAAGAGCCTGGGGGAGGTAAATCTGTCTTCTAGGATTTCCTCCCCAGAGCTCAGAAATTGAGGGGTTGTTTTAGCTCTCCTACGCTCTCTTCACCCAAGCCCGCCCTCCTGTTGGGGATCGGACCTCCCTATTGGCTAGCTCATACCTTTCAACTGCCTGCTTTGTGACATCACTCTCCTACCAAACCTACTACCACTTGGTAGAGGTCTTGGGGTTTCCGTGGAGCCGTTTGGACCAGTAACCAGTGACCTTTGTACTGGACACGTGCGCCGTTCAGCTGCAGCCACTCAGACATCCTCTAGTGTTGTCTCCTCATCCCTTGTACCTGCAGTTGATGTCTCCTCTTCTCTGACCATGTCAGGTAAGAAAAGAAACTTTGGAAAGTTTTGCGTTCGATTTCTTTTGCCCCTAAATTGAGGAGGAGATTCAAAATAGCGTGGAATAATGAGGGAAAGTATTGAACTACAAGTCTGGAGACCTAATTTCAGTTTTGACTTTGACGTTTACTGTCTGTGTGACTTTGGACAAATCACTGACTGCCTCACAAAGCCTGCTGCTTTCCTTATCTGTTACGTTAGGATACCACATTGGGTTGATCACTCTGATCCCCTTCTTTTCCAATATTGAGCCTTAAAGGGTACCCATGTAGAAAATGAAATCAGAGACTTCTCAAAAGAGTGTTTCAACAGAAACATAGAAAAGCCAGGTGACACAGAAAACTAGCGATATATACCAAGATGTTTCATCTCCAATGGTCTCCCTCCACTAGTATTTCGACTAGTTGAAAAGAGAGAATAGGGAGAGAGGATGGAGAGTACTGGGCTATATAGGGAGGCACAGAGTCAAACGTAAGCAAGTTTAGGATTGTTTTCATTAGCACAGGCCAACAGGAACCAAGAGATGGGAAAAAAATATAAGAATGAAGAGGGAAAGCATAGAGGAGCTCTCAAGAAAGAGGCAGTTTGCCATGGAATGTTGATGGGAGCCAAAGATTTTAAATTAAAGCAGAAACAGCACAGAGGGAAATCTGCTCAGAGCAGGGCAAAACAAAGCTGATGGTAGCAAATCCTTACATTAACAGACTAAGAAGGAAAGTAAGGCCAGAACAGGGGATCACCAGGAAGGGCAGCCTATCAGAAAAGTCATACTCCGTTTTCTTTCTTTTATTGCCTCTCTGAATACAGCTGGCACTTGACAGTTTGGAATAGAAACATTTTAGAAGTATGTTTTAGAAATGATGCTTCCTAGAAACCAGAAACCAAAGTGGTTATCTAGGGGGCTGCTTTTCAGTGTTCTATTCTTTCTAATTTTTAAACTAGGTAGACATTTGACCAATTAAACATTTTAAATGATATCTTCTACATTGAATCAGAAGGACTATTTCCTTTGTGTGATATGTAGCTTCTAAGGCAAGGTTGCTTTTCAATTTTTACAGTTATTTCCTTCCTAACACAGAGAGCACATTGATCAACAGCCATCGTTCGCTTGTAGATCTTAGCTACCGGAGAAGAAAAAGAAAAAGTCAAGCCCCACATCTCTAATTCCCCATTTAGGGAATTCCCTGGCGGTCCAGCGCTTTAGGACTCGGTGCTTTCACGGCCAGGGCCACGCGGCGCGGCAAAAGAAAAAAAGAAAACACAAACATCCACATTTATCTAAAACAATGTTGTGGAGTCCTTTGGATTTTCTTACATTTGAAAATCTTTTTTAATTGGATTCTAGGGATGATGGTTTTTTGAGGTCTTGGGATGTCATCTTCTTGGATGTGGAAGATGATTCTAAGTTCTAGGATAAATACAAAAACCTTCTTGATACTTTTTAAGCTTCCTTTCTGCTTATTATATGAGTTATATTCATGGAAAGATATATTTCTCCTAGGCTTAATACCTGTTACTTGCTGGGTAAAAATATGAATGAGCACAATAATGAAACTCTTTTACACTTACTATTTTGCTGTCTGCTTTGTACCGGTTTTCATTGAAATACTTGTCTATATATGTTGTGGCTACCTATACATTCACATTTGTTGCATTCTGTTGCTTGTTGTGCATTTTTTACTGATTTATCGTCTCTGTCTGTATGCATTGGCTAGGAATTCATTCACCTCTATCACCTCCATCGTGTTTTTTGGTTAATAGTATTCACTAAAATAGAGTGGGCAAAATTCACTTTCATAATATTGCATGTATGGTACAGAATGTCATTTGTTAGTAAATTCATTAGGCTTTGATACTTGCCCACATACCCCAGTTTTCATTAATATCTATGGATTTCTTTTTCGTTACGTAACATGTTTTTCATGATTTTTCTTTGTCTTTCTAGAACTTATTGTATCTTCCTCCATATAAATCATACGCAATAGATCAGCTTATTCATCTATTAATTATTACTGCTATTATTATTGGTGGTGGTGTTATAACCACTTTATAGATGAGTAATCTGAAGTAATCAGATAACTTTTCTCTTTCCAAAAGCACTTAAGAAATCCACTTTCGGGTAATCATTTTGAGGTAGGATGAGAAACCAGGCTTGAAGAGGGCAAAAATGACTCTTTCAGTTCACCAGTTGGACTGAGCTATACGTCAACTCTAGGTAATAGCGTGGGAACTGCACAAGCAAAGGGAGACACTGAAGATGACAATGGTAATGGCCGTACTGTTTTCTAATGGACAAAAAAAATGCTTATATTATAAGTTCTATTTCTCCTGCTTTCTGGCACTATCATGCTCAGAGTGGAGTCCTGGCAAGGAAGTCAGGATACTTAGGTTCTGAAACCTGGTAATGACACTAACATAATGAGAGAACCTGAACAAGTCAACCCGACCTCTCTGAGCCTCAGTTTCCTTACTCGTGAAATGAGACTGAAAAAAGAGAAAGTTCTCTAAGGGCCTCCTAGTTCTAAAATGCTTCCAGTCTAGGAAATAGCATAGAAGTCAATACGAGTGCAGGCTGAAGGGAAAGACAGGGCAGGGAGAAGGTTGCTTCCAGCCTAGAGAACAATGTCTGAACCATACCACTTGGCTCTTCTGCCCATCTGTGCCCAAGATGGGAGCACAGGCAGTTAATACAGAAGAGTGGAAAACTGCTCAGTCCTTACAGCCATCATTAACTGTCTGATTTTGGGTTTCTCAGGAAGGGTCGATAGTAGAGGTGTCCTGAGAGCAAGAACCTTAAGATAATGCTGTTCCTCAAACGTAGTGAGAATTTCTCAACCTCCCTGAGTTTTTCATGACCCTCTTGTTCTTACAGAAAATTTCCAAAATCCATCTCTACTTGGAACTCTAAATTCTCTGCAGCATTGTCTTCCTGTGGTGAGCAATGCAACTTCCCTAACACGAAGTGTCTGCAACTTCTCCAGAGTCTCTGCCCCTGCCGTCAGTTCGGCATCGGCTACCGGTACCTCTTTCCAGACACTCATGGGTAGTGCCTACCTTTACCAACATTCCAGCACGACTATGTTATCTGGAGTTACTGACCACAGCCAGATCTCCACTTCAGCTCCTTCCTATCCAGGTGTTCTTGAGTGGGACATCACAGGAAGCACTGAAAAGAATTCCTCTTCACTCGGAGACTTTACTCTGGCACTCACTGACCGGCACCCAGCTGCTTCCTCCATGTTTATGGCAGCCCAGTATGATAAAACTTCAGACGCCAATAACATGGTCCCTCTATATCCATCACTTTCTGCCAGGCTTGCTCAGGGAGCACCATCTCAGATTCCAAATCAGGGGCATAGCCGCCTGTCACTTCCCTACCAGGAAGGAAGCCAGGTATATTACTATAACCAAGGCACACTGGGGTCTTCACTGTATGGAGAACTTGGCTCCTGCCCGCAATCCTATGGCTCCGCGTCATACACAGGAAGTAGGGCCTCTGCGCAACCAGAAATGGGAATGGGACTGAAGGAGATTCAGCCCACAAATATCCGACCACCAGCTTCCACCTCTGCAATCTGCCACCCTGTGTCTGCTCAACGCATCACAGAAACAAGTTTTCAAGGTGAGTATACAAACGGCAGAGAAAGTTGAAGAATGAGGTCGGCATTCACAAATGGGGTCAAATCGACAGCTGGGAAGGGGTGTAGAGACAGGTAGAATTTAGATCCTGAGCCTTCAGTAACCACTACCTTCGCTCAGTGCCCTCTGTTTTTAGACTCTATATAAGAACACCTAGGGCTTCCCTGGTGGCGCCGTGGTTAAGAATCCGCCTGCCAATGCAATGCGGCGGACACTGGTTCGAGCCCTGGTCTGGGAAGATCCCACATGCCGTGGAGCAACTAAGCCCATGTGCCACAACGACTGAGCCTGCATTCTAGAGCCCGTGAGCCGCAACTACCGAAGCCCACGCGCCTAGAGCGCATGCTCCGCAACAAGAGAAGCCCGCACACCGCAACCAAGAGTAGACCCCGCTAGCCGCAACTAGAGAAAGCCCGTGCACAGCAATGAAGACCCTGTGCAGCCAAAAAAATAAATACGTAGAATAAATAAGTTCAAACAATCAATCAATAAATAAACGTAAATTAAAAAAAACAAAAAAACAAAAAGAACACCTAATGCAGGTGGGAAGGTGGCAGGGACACTGTAAAGGTCATCTATGCTACATGTACAAGAACCCCGAGAGCACACCAATAGGTACCACATTTTTCACTGCTGTAGCCGAGCATTCCCCCTGTACTACCACACTGTAGCACTCCCTTCCCTCGTCTACTGCTACAGTCTCTTTGGAAGGTGTCTCAGAACTCTTGTTATGAGAGTGCCAGTTGAAGTGTCCTCACTTCCGTCATTTATACCAGGATTTAAGACCTTGTGGTCCGAGATCCTGTCCAGAGAGCAAGCAGGCTAAGACTCTGTCTTTGTTTCTGTATTTCATCAGAAAGGGCTCTACCCCCTCTCCTAGTTCATGGTGTGAAGTGTTCTTAGCCTCTCGGGAAAGTGGGGAGAATTGAAAGGACTCTATATGAGAATGCTAGGCTTTGTAAAACATTTCAGTTGTTTAAAAAGAAGACTCATTTTGTATTGGACTTACAACAGTCCTATGAGATACAAAGAGAGCCAAGGATCAGTGACATGAAATGATCACCAGTTAAGCATTACAACAGTCACCGCTTACCTCGTAGCATAGGGCACTGTCCATGATCCTTAAGAAGAGTTAGTAGAAATGCCTTGCCCATCTTGCCCCTGAACCCCTTGAAAGGTACACGACTGCTGTGTTGGTGTTTAGGGGGAGCATCTCATTTACCAGGGACTGACTTCTCCCTTGATCCCTTTGTAGTGATGGAGCCTTCCCTGGTGATGAAAAATTCCCTGGGATTGCAACCTCCAAGCCAGACGTTTTGTGTGACACAAACTCAAGAACTCCCCAAGTCCTGCAGTAGCAGAAACAGTCACATACTTGAGAGTAACCCACCATCTGAACTTGGGGACATTTCAGTGACAGCTCCAGTCCAGAGTGCCAGGCGTCTCCTGGCCCTGCCTCCAGCTCCAAGCCAGGGACAAACAGAGAGTAAGAACGTGGAGGATATCAAAACCAAGCTGTCAAAGCCTCTGGAGGCCTACCAGATCCCAATAGAAAACCAAGATCCTCCACTACTCCCTTTGGGAATCCCTGATATTCCCCAGCCGCTGGCCTGCACCGATCCCCTCAGCCAAGAGGAGCAGCCTGGTTCTGAAAATGCTGATCTGGGAGAGAACAGCCTGAGTCGTCAGGACCTAGGGACACTTGAAAATGGGACTGAACCTAGCAGTGGTCTTGCAGACATTACTACACTGGCGGAGGATATTCACCTTCCCCAGCTCTTTAATTCTTGGAAAGATCTTGATCGATCCCAAGGTCCCAACGTGATCAAAGCTGAAGACACCAGAGCCATTAAGGTGAATCAGGTGCAGGAAAAGCCAAGTGTCGTAAAGGTTCCCTCTGATCAACCCAGGAAGAACAAACAGAAAGCCTCTGAGCCTATCGGTGGTGCTCCCAAGGCCAAAATCCAGCCAAAGGATCCAGAGTGCCTGTTAGGGGGAGAAGCGGTTATATGCACTGCTGCAGTCAGTGACAGGGCTCCTGCGAACACGGCCAAGCACTCTCAAGGCAAACCTCAGAAAGCTGCATCCGGAAAGATCAGCAAAACTGAGAGCCATGGGCAGGAAAAGACCAAAAGGACCAGAGGAAGAAACAAGGCTGAAGAGAACAAGCAGTCAGGGAACAAAGTCAAGGCAGAAGACAAGCCAGCAATCCCCAACACGAAGCGAAAGGAACACCAAACTGAGCTTCGCCAAGAGAGCTTTCAAAAGCCTCGAACCTCCCTTGGCGTGCGCATGCTGGAGTCTGTGAAGGTTCTTCATGCGCTGGGGAAGAAGAATGAGACGAAAACTGGGCTCTCTTCCTGTCGGCTCTTGGGAAATTCAAGCAACCCCAAAGACCCCCAGCCACCCCCAGCGATCCAGCCACGGCGGCATACCCCACGTGAGGGTAAGAGGCCTGAGAAAACGCAAGTCCAAGCCCAGAAACCAGACAGCAGTGCTGAAACAGAGTGTCCATCTCCATCCCAGTGTGAGCGGCCTCCTCCTGGGAAGGTCAAGTTGATACCTCTGCCTTTTTCTGCCTGGGACAAGCCTCAAGCTCGACCCGCTCCTCGGAGGCCACAGTCTCTGGCCTCACATCGGCCTGCTGTGGCTTACCGTGCCCAGCCTGGTTCTACTGACTCAGCTCAACCTGCTGCAGTCAATTCATCCCAGCCAGCTCCTGCCTCTTTGCCAGGTCCCGCCAAACCAGCTCAGCCAACTGTGGCCAACCCAACCCAACCGGCTTGGACCAACCATACCCAGCCTCGTGTCCCTCAGCCTGCTGCTCCTAGGCCTGCACCCTACAAAACTTCATCTGGCGCTTCTCTCCAGCGCGAGCCTGTTCCCCCTGCTGTGACTAAGCGCCAGTCCCCACCCAAGCTCCAAACCCAACTTCTACTCCAAGACTTCAGCAAGCAACGAGTTCCATGGAGGGAACCCAACGTGCCTGAGCCAGTCATGTCAAAGCCCATCGAACAAGAGCAGAGGCCAGAGCGAGAGGCCATGAAGAGGCGGGCTCAACAACAACGGAAGAATGCTGCCAGATACACCTCTTCGGGGAAGCTGCAATTTTTCACCCAGAGGGACAAAGAAATGGAAATTGCTGACTACTACGGATACGTCAGGTGACAGCTGCTAGGATTCTTGCTGCCACCTTGGCTACCAGCGGTTCTTCCATACATAGGTAAGATAGGTATAGAACCGAATAAGTAAATGGAATAGAATTAATAGATGAGTAATAAACCTTTCGAATTTTGAGATGCTGCTAACTGGGGCGTGAGAAAGGAAGGCCTGAAAGTTGGATGGGAGAATGAAGGAAAGGGGTAAAAACTGAGGAAAGAGGAAGGAACTTGGCCCAGGGCTAGGAAGGCCAAAAGAGACGTATGGATTTAGGAAAGGAAGCAGGAGTGAGGATGAAATGGCAGAAGTAAAAAGCAGGGTCAGGGGTCTGGGTTGAAAGAACACAATTGGAGTAGAGTTGAAGGTGACAGGAGATGAGTCTAGGTTTACTAGGAGAAATAGAAACAAAGTCTCTCGGGGAGGTTGGCCTTAAGTCTCACAACCACCAGATAGGTATTTCAGAAAACAAGAGGTTCACGACACATCTCTGAAAGGTTTGAGTTGCCTTATTCAGGTGTGATTATAGTGGGGGAATAGGCAAATCTACCAGAGAAGTAGCTAGGGCTCAGAGTCCTCCTAGGGGCAGCTGACGACAGGGCCAGAGCCAAGGGAACTGCTGCATCAGGAGGCCCACGAACAAATCAGGGGCATAGCCGCCTGTCACTTCCCTACCAGGAAGGAAGCCAGGTATATTACTATAACCAAGGCACACTGGGGTCTTCACTGTATGGAGAACTTGGCTCCTGCCCGCAATCCTATGGCTCCGCGTCATACACAGGAAGTAGGGCCTCTGCGCAACCAGAAATGGGAATGGGACTGAAGGAGATTCAGCCCGCAAATATCCGACCACCAGCTTCCACCTCTGCAATCTGCCACCCTGTGTCTGCTCAACGCATCACAGAAACAAGTTTTCAAGGTGAGTATACAAACGGCAGAGCAAGTTGAAGAATGAGGTCGGCATTCACAAACGGGGTCAAATCGACAGCTGGGAAGGGGTGTAGAGACAGGTAGAATTTAGATCCTGAGCCTTTAATAATCATTACCTTCTCTCAGTGCTCTCTGTTTTTAGACTCTATGTAAGAACAGCTAGGGCTTCCCTGGTGGCGCCTGCCAATGCAGGGGACACGGCTTCGAGCCCCGGTCTGCGAAGATCCCACATGCCGTGCTGCAACTAAGCGCATGTGCCACAACGACTGAGCCTGCATTCCAGAGCCCGTGAGCCGCAACTACCGAAGCCCACGCGCCTACAGCCCATGCTCCGCAACAAGAGAGGCCACCGCGATGAGAAGCCCGCACACCGCAACCAAGAGTAGACCCCGCTAGCCGCAACTAGAGAAAGCCCGTGCACAGCAATGAGGACCCAGTGCAGCCAAAAAAATAAATACGTAGAATAAATAAGTTCAATCAATCAATCAATCAATAAACGTAAATTAAAAACAAACAAACAAACAAAAAAACAGAACACCTAATGCAGGTGGGAAGGTGGGAGGGACACTGTAAAGGTCATCTATGCTACATGTACAAGAACCCCGAGAGCACACCAATAGGTACCACATTTTTCACTGCTGTAGCCGAGCATTCCCCCTGTACTACCACACTGTAGCACTCCCTTCCCTCGTCTACCGCTACAGTCTCTTTGGAAGGTGTTTCAGAACTCTTGTTATGAGAGTGCCAGTTGAACTGTCCTCACTTCCGTCATTTATACCAGGATTTAAGACCTTGTGGTCCGAGATCCTGTCCAGAGAGCAAGCAGGCTAAGACTCTGTCTTTGTTTCTATATTTCATCAGAAAGGGCTCTACCCCCTCTCCTAGTTCATGGTGTGAAGTGTTCTTAGCCTCTCGGGAAAGTGGGGAGAATTCAAAGGACTCTCTATGAGAATGCTAGGCTTTGTAAAACATTTCAGTTTTTTAAAAAGAAGACTCATTTTGTATTGGACTTACAACAGTCCTATGAGATACAAAGAGAGCCAAGGATCAGTGACATGAAATGATCACCAGTAAGAATTACAACAGTCACCGCTTACCTCGTAGCATAGGGCACACTGTCCATGATCCTTAAGAAGAGTTAGTAGAAATGCCTTGCCCATCTTGCCCCTGAACCCCTTGAAAGGTACACGACTGCTGTGTTGGTGTTTAGGGGGAGCATCTCACTTACCCGGGACTGACTTCAACCTTGATTCCTCTGTAGTGATGGAGACTTCCCCGCTGATGAAAAATTCCCTGGGATTGCAACCTCCAAGCCAGACCGCTTTCCTATGGAATGACAGAGAACTTCAGAGAACTTGTCAAGATGAAACACCAGTCAGTCTGCGGGAGAAAGGGAAGAAGAGAACGATGGAAATCGTTTCTGGGAAACTATTTTTACATTATGTTTTGTTTGTTCCTGGTAAATAAACTGAAATCTTCTTAACATTCAAACAAAATCTAAACCACTAAATTCAACAACACAGGAGTATAACTTTTGAAAAAAATTTCTTTGGCTGCGCAGCATGTGGGATCTTAGCTCCCCAACCAGGGATTGAACCCACGCCTGCTGCATTGGAAGCGCAGAGTCTTCACCACTGGACCACCAGGGAAGTCCCAGGAATAGAACTTTTAAAGGAGAAGGTATAAACCCCTGGGTTATATGAACTGGAGATTTTTAGTAAGAAGTCAATAGATCTTTTGTTAGGCACATTTTATGTTAGGCTGTCTCCCTGCACAGGACGCAGGCGCCTTGAAAATGGAAATCACATCCCTCTATAGTACGTCCCTCTTCTTTCTGCTTTGCAGTTTGCTGCTCCACTTGTTCAACCCCACCTAGTAATAACCTATACTTCCCTTGTTCCTGTTTTCCCATCTGGAAAACAGACAAAAGGCAACCAAACAACGCAAAGGTCTCAACAAATAAGGGATACCCAAAACCAGAGATGGCCAGAACTTCTGTATCCCTCATGAAACCTAGCCCGGTGTTCAATACTTAGGTATCATTAATACATGCGTGTTGACTGAAACAGTTGAAACGCAATTCTTCCACTTCCCAGTTTAGTTTTAGTCCTCATACAAAACCTGATCATCAAATTCCTTAATGCTAGGAATCACAGTGAAAAATAATTTCTCAACTGACTTCTGTCAGATGAGTGAGAACTAAGGTTAATTCAGTGTATCTGAAGCATAGAAAGTGAGGGCAAACGTGGCACAAGATGGGGCTAGAGAAGCAGAGAGGATTCTAGAGCACGCAGAGTCTTAAAGGCCACCAGTGTGTTTTCTATTCTCAAAACAATGTTTGTGAGCGATGTTTATGAGCAATGTTCCAACTTGCTTTGAAGCTTTCTTGTGTGAAGAATGGATTGGAGGGAAACAAGATATATGGACACTAGTTAGGACCTAATCGCAACAGACAGGCAAGTTCAGTATTAGGATGTTGAGGGAGAGCTGACAGATTCCAAAGAAATTCAGGAGATAAACTGAAGCGGGCTTCATGGGGTATGAGATGGAGGAAAGGAAGGTCTTAGGGAATTAAAGGGTTTACTGCACACATGAGCAGAGTCTCAAAATTAATCATTTGAACGTACAGAGGTGGATCTCCCAAATGACACCGGTTAGGAAGCAACGGTACGCCCTGTAGAATTCCTAGAGACAGCACAAATCAACTGTTTCGATGGAAAATTCGGCGGGACCCTTGATTTCCATGGGAATATAGAGAAAAGAGACACTGATCTGGCTTGCAGGTATTTAGGAAGTTGTTAGCCTGACATCACATACTAGTCTCATGTAAGTAGGCCGTCTGAAGTATGAAGCTTAGGGGAAAAACCTTGAAGAAAACTTAAAAGCTTAAGCCACACCTCTATACTACACCACCTTTCACAGTTTCTTCTCAGATAAGCAGCATCCCCATCAGTGAAGAAACTCACATCCCATAATAGGAACAACAGGCCTAAAAATTAAATGTGTGTCTTTGGAGGTCCCATCTATGCGATATCTTCCTGGTACCAGAAAAGTCCCCAGGAAGATCGATCTTTGCACCCCTGAAAGCTTACCACCAAGGAAAATGACTAGGTCCATAGATTTCCTCCCTCAAACCAGCCTACCTCACACATAAATCACTAGCAACTCAGCCCTTAACTCACATTATCACAGTCACAAGAGTGGTTAGGGAGAAAAGCACTAACCAGGGGAACTAACACAGAGGCAATCCAGGCCAAGCTGGGCTGGTGGCAGATATCTGCTCCTTACGCTCGGGTGCATAATGCGACTCACCACAATGCCTTTTTCACAGACCCTTTTTAAAGTTTCTCCACAAAATCCAACAGCTCAAGTTAGCTCATGACGCTTCAAGGTAAACAATCGTCAAGAGAAAAACATGCAATATGTCTTACAATGTTGGATTCCTTACAAATAGGACAAGGAAATAACCATGTAGACAAAACCAGAGCATTTGAAAACATCTGCGTTCTACAAACATACCAGTGAATGCTATAAATAAGGTAATATGACATAAAACAAAATGAAAACTAGATGTGAGACTGTTCTCTTCAGTGTACAGACTTCATGGCAGTTGCTGCACGATCTAGCTACTTATATCTACAACTCTCTGTTCTGTTAATACAAAATGAGGCCCAAGTGTGTCAACTTGTTTCCCACAGAAACCAAAAAACCTACATGCATCTCTTTTCTCCGGTGCCCTTTCACCTTACCTGCTCCCAGTTCTCCACCAATGTCCTCCTCTTTCTCTAATTATTCTCCTCTTCATTGTGCTTGGCCTTGCACCCAAGCATGCAAGACAGAGAGTCCTAGAGGTCCGAGATTCTAGAGGGGCTGTTTGCAAGGGGGAGGAGATTACGGTAACTGCCACACTGTATATACTTCTGTGCAAAGAAAGAGGGACAGTGTTCAGAATGTTTCTCACATATAAAAAGAGCTGGATGGCAGGATACCTGTGTGGCCCAAGGAACTAGAGCTAGCAAATCATGGGCAAAACAATTGCAACCAAAGGCTGGAAGAGGAAAGGTCTGCAACCAGCTCTGTCTCCTGGCTCTCTGGTATTTGCTGCCAATGGGCAGAGTCTATTTCGTGAAGCATCAAGCACTGAAAAGAAGACTCCTGCTGCTGGAAGTTGACAGGAAGGAACATCCAATGCAAGATCAAGGCTTGTCCTAGAAGCAATGCCCATAATGGAAGAAAAAAAAAAAAAAAAAAGAAAGCGGAAGAGAAATGTTAAGTCGCAAGTCCAACCTGGCCCCCAGCCTAGCCCAGCCCAAGGAAGGTAGGAGTCAAGGAGAAGAAACTAAAAGAGAAGAGCCTTGGACCACAACATTCTCCACAGGGTACACTCAACAAACTTCACCCTGCTCTTTAACCAAGTTACAACTGTAATAGTTCAAACTACATGGCTCTTTCCTTCCTAAGGATACTAGTTAAATAAGATCTATATAGCTCTAAGTATATGATACATAAAATAGAATACTCTGTAGAATATAAGTAACTGTTAGTTAATTATATTAATGAACGTCTGTAAGAAATGTTGCAATGATTTCCCTAATGGAAGAGCCTGGGGGAGGTAAATCTGTCTTCTAGGATTTCCTCCCCAGAGCTCAGAAATTGAGGGGTTGTTTTAGCTCTCCTACGCTCTCTTCACCCAAGCCCGCCCTCCTGTTGGGGATCGGACCTCCCTATTGGCTAGCTCATACCTTTCAACTGCCTGCTTTGTGACATCACTCTCCTACCAAACCTACTACCACTTGGTAGAGGTCTTGGGGTTTCCGTGGAGCCGTTTGGACCAGTAACCAGTGACCTTTGTACTGGACACGTGCGCCGTTCAGCTGCAGCCACTCAGACATCCTCTAGTGTTGTCTCCTCATCCCTTGTACCTGCAGTTGATGTCTCCTCTTCTCTGACCATGTCAGGTAAGAAAAGAAACTTTGGAAAGTTTTGCGTTCGATTTCTTTTGCCCCTAAATTGAGGAGGAGATTCAAAATAGCGTGGAATAATGAGGGAAAGTATTGAACTACAAGTCTGGAGACCTAATTTCAGTTTTGACTTTGACGTTTACTGTCTGTGTGACTTTGGACAAATCACTGACTGCCTCACAAAGCCTGCTGCTTTCCTTATCTGTTACGTTAGGATACCACATTGGGTTGATCACTCTGATCCCCTTCTTTTCCAATATTGAGCCTTAAAGGGTACCCATGTAGAAAATGAAATCAGAGACTTCTCAAAAGAGTGTTTCAACAGAAACATAGAAAAGCCAGGTGACACAGAAAACTAGCGATATATACCAAGATGTTTCATCTCCAATGGTCTCCCTCCACTAGTATTTCGACTAGTTGAAAAGAGAGAATAGGGAGAGAGGATGGAGAGTACTGGGCTATATAGGGAGGCACAGAGTCAAACGTAAGCAAGTTTAGGATTGTTTTCATTAGCACAGGCCAACAGGAACCAAGAGATGGGAAAAAAATATAAGAATGAAGAGGGAAAGCATAGAGGAGCTCTCAAGAAAGAGGCAGTTTGCCATGGAATGTTGATGGGAGCCAAAGATTTTAAATTAAAGCAGAAACAGCACAGAGGGAAATCTGCTCAGAGCAGGGCAAAACAAAGCTGATGGTAGCAAATCCTTACGTTAACAGACTAAGAAGGAAAGTAAGGCCAGAACAGGGGATCACCAGGAAGGGCAGCCTATCAGAAAAGTCATACTCCGTTTTCTTTCTTTTATTGCCTCTCTGAATACAGCTGGCACTTGACAGTTTGGAATAGAAACATTTTAGAAGTATGTTTTAGAAATGATGCTTCCTAGAAACCAGAAACCAAAGTGGTTATCTAGGGGGCTGCTTTTCAGTGTTCTATTCTTTCTAATTTTTAAACTAGGTAGACATTTGACCAATTAAACATTTTAAATGATATCTTCTACATTGAATCAGAAGGACTATTTCCTTTGTGTGATATGTAGCTTCTAAGGCAAGGTTGCTTTTCATTTTTACAGTTATTTCCTTCCTAACACAGAGAGCACATTGATCAACAGCCATCGTTCGCTTGTAGATCTTAGCTACCGGAGAAGAAAAAGAAAAAGTCAAGCCCCACATCTCTAATTCCCCATTTAGGGAATTCCCTGGCGGTCCAGCGCTTTAGGACTCGGTGCTTTCACGGCCAGGGCCACGCGGCGCGGCAAAAGAAAAAAAGAAAACACAAACATCCACATTTATCTAAAACAATGTTGTGGAGTCCTTTGGATTTTCTTACATTTGAAAATCTTTTTTAATTGGATTCTAGGGATGATGGTTTTTTGAGGTCTTGGGATGTCATCTTCTTGGATGTGGAAGATGATTCTAAGTTCTAGGATAAATACAAAAACCTTCTTGATACTTTTTAAGCTTCCTTTCTGCTTATTATATGAGTTATATTCATGGAAAGATATATTTCTCCTAGGCTTAATACCTGTTACTTGCTGGGTAAAAATATGAATGAGCACAATAATGAAACTCTTTTACACTTACTATTTTGCTGTCTGCTTTGTACCGGTTTTCATTGAAATACTTGTCTATATATGTTGTGGCTACCTATACATTCACATTTGTTGCATTCTGTTGCTTGTTGTGCATTTTTTACTGATTTATCGTCTCTGTCTGTATGCATTGGCTAGGAATTCATTCACCTCTATCACCTCCATCGTGTTTTTTGGTTAATAGTATTCACTAAAATAGAGTGGGCAAAATTCACTTTCATAATATTGCATGTATGGTACAGAATGTCATTTGTTAGTAAATTCATTAGGCTTTGATACTTGCCCACATACCCCAGTTTTCATTAATATCTATGGATTTCTTTTTCGTTACGTAACATGTTTTTCATGATTTTTCTTTGTCTTTCTAGAACTTATTGTATCTTCCTCCATATAAATCATACGCAATAGATCAGCTTATTCATCTATTAATTATTACTGCTATTATTATTGGTGGTGGTGTTATAACCACTTTATAGATGAGTAATCTGAAGTAATCAGATAACTTTTCTCTTTCCAAAAGCACTTAAGAAATCCACTTTCGGGTAATCATTTTGAGGTAGGATGAGAAACCAGGCTTGAAGAGGGCAAAAATGACTCTTTCAGTTCACCAGTTGGACTGAGCTATACGTCAACTCTAGGTAATAGCGTGGGAACTGCACAAGCAAAGGGAGACACTGAAGATGACAATGGTAATGGCCGTACTGTTTTCTAATGGACAAAAAAAATGCTTATATTATAAGTTCTATTTCTCCTGCTTTCTGGCACTATCATGCTCAGAGTGGAGTCCTGGCAAGGAAGTCAGGATACTTAGGTTCTGAAACCTGGTAATGACACTAACATAATGAGAGAACCTGAACAAGTCAACCCGACCTCTCTGAGCCTCAGTTTCCTTACTCGTGAAATGAGACTGAAAAAAGAGAAAGTTCTCTAAGGGCCTCCTAGTTCTAAAATGCTTCCAGTCTAGGAAATAGCATAGAAGTCAATACGAGTGCAGGCTGAAGGGAAAGACAGGGCAGGGAGAAGGTTGCTTCCAGCCTAGAGAACAATGTCTGAACCATACCACTTGGCTCTTCTGCCCATCTGTGCCCAAGATGGGAGCACAGGCAGTTAATACAGAAGAGTGGAAAACTGCTCAGTCCTTACAGCCATCATTAACTGCCTGATTTTGGGTTTCTCAGGAAGGGTCGATAGTAGAGGTGTCCTGAGAGCAAGAACCTTAAGATAATGCTGTTCCTCAAACGTAGTGAGAATTTCTCAACCTCCCTGAGTTTTTCATGACCCTCTTGTTCTTACAGAAAATTTCCAAAATCCATCTCTACTTGGAACTCTAAATTCTCTGCAGCATTGTCTTCCTGTGGTGAGCAATGCAACTTCCCTAACACGAAGTGTCTGCAACTTCTCCAGAGTCTCTGCCCCTGCCGTCAGTTCGGCATCGGCTACCGGTACCTCTTTCCAGACACTCATGGGTAGTGCCTACCTTTACCAACATTCCAGCACGACTATGTTATCTGGAGTTACTGACCACAGCCAGATCTCCACTTCAGCTCCTTCCTATCCAGGTGTTCTTGAGTGGGACATCACAGGAAGCACTGAAAAGAATTCCTCTTCACTCGGAGACTTTACTCTGGCACTCACTGACCGGCACCCAGCTGCTTCCTCCATGTTTATGGCAGCCCAGTATGATAAAACTTCAGACGCCAATAACATGGTCCCTCTATATCCATCACTTTCTGCCAGGCTTGCTCAGGGAGCACCATCTCAGATTCCAAATCAGGGGCATAGCCGCCTGTCACTTCCCTACCAGGAAGGAAGCCAGGTATATTACTATAACCAAGGCACACTGGGGTCTTCACTGTATGGAGAACTTGGCTCCTGCCCGCAATCCTATGGCTCCGCGTCATACACAGGAAGTAGGGCCTCTGCGCAACCAGAAATGGGAATGGGACTGAAGGAGATTCAGCCCACAAATATCCGACCACCAGCTTCCACCTCTGCAATCTGCCACCCTGTGTCTGCTCAACGCATCACAGAAACAAGTTTTCAAGGTGAGTATACAAACGGCAGAGAAAGTTGAAGAATGAGGTCGGCATTCACAAATGGGGTCAAATCGACAGCTGGGAAGGGGTGTAGAGACAGGTAGAATTTAGATCCTGAGCCTTTAGTAACCACTACCTTCGCTCAGTGCCCTCTGTTTTTAGACTCTATATAAGAACACCTAGGGCTTCCCTGGTGGCGCCGTGGTTAAGAATCCGCCTGCCAATGCAATGCGGCGGACACTGGTTCGAGCCCTGGTCTGGGAAGATCCCACATGCCGTGGAGCAACTAAGCCCATGTGCCACAACGACTGAGCCTGCATTCTAGAGCCCGTGAGCCGCAACTACCGAAGCCCACGCGCCTAGAGCGCATGCTCCGCAACAAGAGAAGCCCGCACACCGCAACCAAGAGTAGACACCGCTAGCCGCAACTAGAGAAAGCCCGTGCACAGCAATGAAGACCCTGTGCAGCTAAAAAAATAAATACGTAGAATAAATAAGTTCAAACAATCAATCAATAAATAAACGTAAATTAAAAAAAACAAAAAAACAAAAAGAACACCTAATGCAGGTGGGAAGGTGGCAGGGACACTGTAAAGGTCATCTATGCTACATGTACAAGAACCCCGAGAGCACACCAATAGGTACCACATTTTTCACTGCTGTAGCCGAGCATTCCCCCTGTACTACCACACTGTAGCACTCCCTTCCCTCGTCTACTGCTACAGTCTCTTTGGAAGGTGTCTCAGAACTCTTGTTATGAGAGTGCCAGTTGAAGTGTCCTCACTTCCGTCATTTATACCAGGATTTAAGACCTTGTGGTCCGAGATCCTGTCCAGAGAGCAAGCAGGCTAAGACTCTGTCTTTGTTTCTGTATTTCATCAGAAAGGGCTCTACCCCCTCTCCTAGTTCATGGTGTGAAGTGTTCTTAGCCTCTCGGGAAAGTGGGGAGAATTGAAAGGACTCTATATGAGAATGCTAGGCTTTGTAAAACATTTCAGTTGTTTAAAAAGAAGACTCATTTTGTATTGGACTTACAACAGTCCTATGAGATACAAAGAGAGCCAAGGATCAGTGACATGAAATGATCACCAGTTAAGCATTACAACAGTCACCGCTTACCTCGTAGCATAGGGCACTGTCCATGATCCTTAAGAAGAGTTAGTAGAAATGCCTTGCCCATCTTGCCCCTGAACCCCTTGAAAGGTACACGACTGCTGTGTTGGTGTTTAGGGGGAGCATCTCATTTACCAGGGACTGACTTCTCCCTTGATCCCTTTGTAGTGATGGAGCCTTCCCTGGTGATGAAAAATTCCCTGGGATTGCAACCTCCAAGCCAGACGTTTTGTGTGACACAAACTCAAGAACTCCCCAAGTCCTGCAGTAGCAGAAACAGTCACATACTTGAGAGTAACCCACCATCTGAACTTGGGGACATTTCAGTGACAGCTCCAGTCCAGAGTGCCAGGCGTCTCCTGGCCCTGCCTCCAGCTCCAAGCCAGGGACAAACAGAGAGTAAGAACGTGGAGGATATCAAAACCAAGCTGTCAAAGCCTCTGGAGGCCTACCAGATCCCAATAGAAAACCAAGATCCTCCACTACTCCCTTTAGGAATCCCTGATATTCCCCAGCCGCTGGCCTGCACCGATCCCCTCAGCCAAGAGGAGCAGCCTGGTTCTGAAAATGCTGATCTGGGAGAGAACAGCCTGAGTCGTCAGGACCTAGGGACACTTGAAAATGGGACTGAACCTAGCAGTGGTCTTGCAGACATTACTACACTGGCGGAGGATATTCACCTTCCCCAGCTCTTTAATTCTTGGAAAGATCTTGATCGATCCCAAGGTCCCAACGTGATCAAAGCTGAAGACACCAGAGCCATTAAGGTGAATCAGGTGCAGGAAAAGCCAAGTGTCGTAAAGGTTCCCTCTGATCAACCCAGGAAGAACAAACAGAAAGCCTCTGAGCCTATCGGTGGTGCTCCCAAGGCCAAAATCCAGCCAAAGGATCCAGAGTGCCTGTTAGGGGGAGAAGCGGTTATATGCACTGCTGCAGTCAGTGACAGGGCTCCTGCGAACACGGCCAAGCACTCTCAAGGCAAACCTCAGAAAGCTGCATCCGGAAAGATCAGCAAAACTGAGAGCCATGGGCAGGAAAAGACCAAAAGGACCAGAGGAAGAAACAAGGCTGAAGAGAACAAGCAGTCAGGGAACAAAGTCAAGGCAGAAGACAAGCCAGCAATCCCCAACACGAAGCGAAAGGAACACCAAACTGAGCTTCGCCAAGAGAGCTTTCAAAAGCCTCGAACCTCCCTTGGCGTGCGCATGCTGGAGTCTGTGAAGGTTCTTCATGCGCTGGGGAAGAAGAATGAGACGAAAACTGGGCTCTCTTCCTGTCGGCTCTTGGGAAATTCAAGCAACCCCAAAGACCCCCAGCCACCCCCAGCGATCCAGCCACGGCGGCATACCCCACGTGAGGGTAAGAGGCCTGAGAAAACGCAAGTCCAAGCCCAGAAACCAGACAGCAGTGCTGAAACAGAGTGTCCATCTCCATCCCAGTGTGAGCGGCCTCCTCCTGGGAAGGTCAAGTTGATACCTCTGCCTTTTTCTGCCTGGGACAAGCCTCAAGCTCGACCCGCTCCTCGGAGGCCACAGTCTCTGGCCTCACATCGGCCTGCTGTGGCTTACCGTGCCCAGCCTGGTTCTACTGACTCAGCTCAACCTGCTGCAGTCAATTCATCCCAGCCAGCTCCTGCCTCTTTGCCAGGTCCCGCCAAACCAGCTCAGCCAACTGTGGCCAACCCAACCCAACCGGCTTGGACCAACCATACCCAGCCTCGTGTCCCTCAGCCTGCTGCTCCTAGGCCTGCACCCTACAAAACTTCATCTGGCGCTTCTCTCCAGCGCGAGCCTGTTCCCCCTGCTGTGACTAAGCGCCAGTCCCCACCCAAGCTCCAAACCCAACTTCTACTCCAAGACTTCAGCAAGCAACGAGTTCCATGGAGGGAACCCAACGTGCCTGAGCCAGTCATGTCAAAGCCCATCGAACAAGAGCAGAGGCCAGAGCGAGAGGCCATGAAGAGGCGGGCTCAACAACAACGGGAGAATGCTGCCAGATACACCTCTTCGGGGAAGCTGCAATTTTTCACCCAGAGGGACAAAGAAATGGAAATTGCTGACTACTACGGATACGTCAGGTGACAGCTGCTAGGATTCTTGCTGCCACCTTGGCTACCAGCGGTTCTTCCATACATAGGTAAGATAGGTATAGAACCGAATAAGTAAATGGAATAGAATTAATAGATGAGTAATAAACCTTTCGAATTTTGAGATGCTGCTAACTGGGGCGTGAGAAAGGAAGGCCTGAAAGTTGGATGGGAGAATGAAGGAAAGGGGTAAAAACTGAGGAAAGAGGAAGGAACTTGGCCCAGGGCTAGGAAGGCCAAAAGAGACGTATGGATTTAGGAAAGGAAGCAGGAGTGAGGATGAAATGGCAGAAGCAAAAAGCAGGGTCAGGGGTCTGGGTTGAAAGAACACAATTGGAGTAGAGTTGAAGGTGACAGGAGATGAGTCTAGGTTTACTAGGAGAAATAGAAACAAAGTCTCTCGGGGAGGTTGGCCTTAAGTCTCACAACCACCAGATAGGTATTTCAGAAAACAAGAGGTTCACGACACATCTCTGAAAGGTTTGAGTTGCCTTATTCAGGTGTGATTATAGTGGGGGAATAGGCAAATCTACCAGAGAAGTAGCTAGGGCTCAGAGTCCTCCTAGGGGCAGCTGACGACAGGGCCAGAGCCAAGGGAACTGCTGCATCAGGAGGCCCACGAACAAATCAGGGGCATAGCCGCCTGTCACTTCCCTACCAGGAAGGAAGCCAGGTATATTACTATAACCAAGGCACACTGGGGTCTTCACTGTATGGAGAACTTGGCTCCTGCCCGCAATCCTATGGCTCCGCGTCATACACAGGAAGTAGGGCCTCTGCGCAACCAGAAATGGGAATGGGACTGAAGGAGATTCAGCCCGCAAATATCCGACCACCAGCTTCCACCTCTGCAATCTGCCACCCTGTGTCTGCTCAACGCATCACAGAAACAAGTTTTCAAGGTGAGTATACAAACGGCAGAGCAAGTTGAAGAATGAGGTCGGCATTCACAAACGGGGTCAAATCGACAGCTGGGAAGGGGTGTAGAGACAGGTAGAATTTAGATCCTGAGCCTTTAATAACCACTACCTTCTCTCAGTGCTCTCTGTTTTTAGACTCTATGTAAGAACAGCTAGGGCTTCCCTGGTGGCGCCTGCCAATGCAGGGGACACGGCTTCGAGCCCCGGTCTGCGAAGATCCCACATGCCGTGCTGCAACTAAGCGCATGTGCCACAACGACTGAGCCTGCATTCCAGAGCCCGTGAGCCGCAACTACCGAAGCCCACGCGCCTACAGCCCATGCTCCGCAACAAGAGAGGCCACCGCGATGAGAAGCCCGCACACCGCAACCAAGAGTAGACCCCGCTAGCCGCAACTAGAGAAAGCCCGTGCACAGCAATGAGGACCCAGTGCAGCCAAAAAAATAAATACGTAGAATAAATAAGTTCAATCAATCAATCAATCAATAAACGTAAATTAAAAACAAACAAACAAACAAAAAAACAGAACACCTAATGCAGGTGGGAAGGTGGGAGGGACACTGTAAAGGTCATCTATGCTACATGTACAAGAACCCCGAGAGCACACCAATAGGTACCACATTTTTCACTGCTGTAGCCGAGCATTCCCCCTGTACTACCACACTGTAGCACTCCCTTCCCTCGTCTACCGCTACAGTCTCTTTGGAAGGTGTTTCAGAACTCTTGTTATGAGAGTGCCAGTTGAACTGTCCTCACTTCCGTCATTTATACCAGGATTTAAGACCTTGTGGTCCGAGATCCTGTCCAGAGAGCAAGCAGGCTAAGACTCTGTCTTTGTTTCTATATTTCATCAGAAAGGGCTCTACCCCCTCTCCTAGTTCATGGTGTGAAGTGTTCTTAGCCTCTCGGGAAAGTGGGGAGAATTCAAAGGACTCTCTATGAGAATGCTAGGCTTTGTAAAACATTTCAGTTTTTTAAAAAGAAGACTCATTTTGTATTGGACTTAACAACAGTCCTATGAGATACAAAGAGAGCCAAGGATCAGTGACATGAAATGATCACCAGTAAGAATTACAACAGTCACCGCTTACCTCGTAGCATAGGGCACACTGTCCATGATCCTTAAGAAGAGTTAGTAGAAATGCCTTGCCCATCTTGCCCCTGAACCCCTTGAAAGGTACACGACTGCTGTGTTGGTGTTTAGGGGGAGCATCTCACTTAGCCGGGACTGACTTCAACCTTGATTCCTCTGTAGTGATGGAGACTTCCCCGCTGATGAAAAATTCCCTGGGATTGCAACCTCCAAGCCAGACCGCTTTCCTATGGAATGACAGAGAACTTCAGAGAACTTGTCAAGATGAAACACCAGTCAGTCTGCGGGAGAAAGGGAAGAAGAGAACGATGGAAATCGTTTCTGGGAAACTATTTTTACATTATGTTTTGTTTGTTCCTGGTAAATAAACTGAAATCTTCTTAACATTCAAACAAAATCTAAACCACTAAATTCAACAACACAGGAGTATAACTTTTGAAAAAAATTTCTTTGGCTGCGCAGCATGTGGGATCTTAGCTCCCCAACCAGGGATTGAACCCACGCCTGCTGCATTGGAAGCGCAGAGTCTTCACCACTGGACCACCAGGGAAGTCCCAGGAATAGAACTTTTAAAGGAGAAGGTATAAACCCCTGGGTTATATGAACTGGAGATTTTTAGTAAGAAGTCAATAGATCTTTTGTTAGGCACATTTTATGTTAGGCTGTCTCCCTGCACAGGACGCAGGCGCCTTGAAAATGGAAATCACATCCCTCTATAGTACGTCCCTCTTCTTTCTGCTTTGCAGTTTGCTGCTCCACTTGTTCAACCCCACCTAGTAATAACCTATACTTCCCTTGTTCCTGTTTTCCCATCTGGAAAACAGACAAAAGGCAACCAAACAACGCAAAGGTCTCAACAAATAAGGGATACCCAAAACCAGAGATGGCCAGAACTTCTGTATCCCTCATGAAACCTAGCCCGGTGTTCAATACTTAGGTATCATTAATACATGCGTGTTGACTGAAACAGTTGAAACGCAATTCTTCCACTTCCCAGTTTAGTTTTAGTCCTCATACAAAACCTGATCATCAAATTCCTTAATGCTAGGAATCACAGTGAAAAATAATTTCTCAACTGACTTCTGTCAGATGAGTGAGAACTAAGGTTAATTCAGTGTATCTGAAGCATAGAAAGTGAGGGCAAACGTGGCACAAGATGGGGCTAGAGAAGCAGAGAGGATTCTAGAGCACGCAGAGTCTTAAAGGCCACCAGTGTGTTTTCTATTCTCAAAACAATGTTTGTGAGCGATGTTTATGAGCAATGTTCCAACTTGCTTTGAAGCTTTCTTGTGTGAAGAATGGATTGGAGGGAAACAAGATATATGGACACTAGTTAGGACCTAATCGCAACAGACAGGCAAGTTCAGTATTAGGATGTTGAGGGAGAGCTGACAGATTCCAAAGAAATTCAGGAGATAAACTGAAGCGGGCTTCATGGGGTATGAGATGGAGGAAAGGAAGGTCTTAGGGAATTAAAGGGTTTACTGCACACATGAGCAGAGTCTCAAAATTAATCATTTGAACGTACAGAGGTGGATCTCCCAAATGACACCGGTTAGGAAGCAACGGTACGCCCTGTAGAATTCCTAGAGACAGCACAAATCAACTGTTTCGATGGAAAATTCGGCGGGACCCTTGATTTCCATGGGAATATAGAGAAAAGAGACACTGATCTGGCTTGCAGGTATTTAGGAAGTTGTTAGCCTGACATCACATACTAGTCTCATGTAAGTAGGCCGTCTGAAGTATGAAGCTTAGGGGAAAAACCTTGAAGAAAACTTAAAAGCTTAAGCCACACCTCTATACTACACCACCTTTCACAGTTTCTTCTCAGATAAGCAGCATCCCCATCAGTGAAGAAACTCACATCCCATAATAGGAACAACAGGCCTAAAAATTAAATGTGTGTCTTTGGAGGTCCCATCTATGCGATATCTTCCTGGTACCAGAAAAGTCCCCAGGAAGATCGATCTTTGCACCCCTGAAAGCTTACCACCAAGGAAAATGACTAGGTCCATAGATTTCCTCCCTCAAACCAGCCTACCTCACACATAAATCACTAGCAACTCAGCCCTTAACTCACATTATCACAGTCACAAGAGTGGTTAGGGAGAAAAGCACTAACCAGGGGAACTAACACAGAGGCAATCCAGGCCAAGCTGGGCTGGTGGCAGATATCTGCTCCTTACGCTCGGGTGCATAATGCGACTCACCACAATGCCTTTTTCACAGACCCTTTTTAAAGTTTCTCCACAAAATCCAACAGCTCAAGTTAGCTCATGACGCTTCAAGGTAAACAATCGTCAAGAGAAAAACATGCAATATGTCTTACAATGTTGGATTCCTTACAAATAGGACAAGGAAATAACCATGTAGACAAAACCAGAGCATTTGAAAACATCTGCGTTCTACAAACATACCAGTGAATGCTATAAATAAGGTAATATGACATAAAACAAAATGAAAACTAGATGTGAGACTGTTCTCTTCAGTGTACAGACTTCATGGCAGTTGCTGCACGATCTAGCTACTTATATCTACAACTCTCTGTTCTGTTAATACAAAATGAGGCCCAAGTGTGTCAACTTGTTTCCCACAGAAACCAAAAAACCTACATGCATCTCTTTTCTCCGGTGCCCTTTCACCTTACCTGCTCCCAGTTCTCCACCAATGTCCTCCTCTTTCTCTAATTATTCTCCTCTTCATTGTGCTTGGCCTTGCACCCAAGCATGCAAGACAGAGAGTCCTAGAGGTCCGAGATTCTAGAGGGGCTGTTTGCAAGGGGGAGGAGATTACGGTAACTGCCACACTGTATATACTTCTGTGCAAAGAAAGAGGGACAGTGTTCAGAATGTTTCTCACATATAAAAAGAGCTGGATGGCAGGATACCTGTGTGGCCCAAGGAACTAGAGCTAGCAAATCATGGGCAAAACAATTGCAACCAAAGGCTGGAAGAGGAAAGGTCTGCAACCAGCTCTGTCTCCTGGCTCTCTGGTATTTGCTGCCAATGGGCAGAGTCTATTTCGTGAAGCATCAAGCACTGAAAAGAAGACTCCTGCTGCTGGAAGTTGACAGGAAGGAACATCCAATGCAAGATCAAGGCTTGTCCTAGAAGCAATGCCCATAATGGAAGAAAAAAAAAAAAAAAAAAGAAAGCGGAAGAGAAATGTTAAGTCGCAAGTCCAACCTGGCCCCCAGCCTAGCCCAGCCCAAGGAAGGTAGGAGTCAAGGAGAAGAAACTAAAAGAGAAGAGCCTTGGACCACAACATTCTCCACAGGGTACACTCAACAAACTTCACCCTGCTCTTTAACCAAGTTACAACTGTAATAGTTCAAACTACATGGCTCTTTCCTTCCTAAGGATACTAGTTAAATAAGATCTATATAGCTCTAAGTATATGATACATAAAATAGAATACTCTGTAGAATATAAGTAACTGTTAGTTAATTATATTAATGAACGTCTGTAAGAAATGTTGCAATGATTTCCCTAATGGAAGAGCCTGGGGGAGGTAAATCTGTCTTCTAGGATTTCCTCCCCAGAGCTCAGAAATTGAGGGGTTGTTTTAGCTCTCCTACGCTCTCTTCACCCAAGCCCGCCCTCCTGTTGGGGATCGGACCTCCCTATTGGCTAGCTCATACCTTTCAACTGCCTGCTTTGTGACATCACTCTCCTACCAAACCTACTACCACTTGGTAGAGGTCTTGGGGTTTCCGTGGAGCCGTTTGGACCAGTAACCAGTGACCTTTGTACTGGACACGTGCGCCGTTCAGCTGCAGCCACTCAGACATCCTCTAGTGTTGTCTCCTCATCCCTTGTACCTGCAGTTGATGTCTCCTCTTCTCTGACCATGTCAGGTAAGAAAAGAAACTTTGGAAAGTTTTGCGTTCGATTTCTTTTGCCCCTAAATTGAGGAGGAGATTCAAAATAGCGTGGAATAATGAGGGAAAGTATTGAACTACAAGTCTGGAGACCTAATTTCAGTTTTGACTTTGACGTTTACTGTCTGTGTGACTTTGGACAAATCACTGACTGCCTCACAAAGCCTGCTGCTTTCCTTATCTGTTACGTTAGGATACCACATTGGGTTGATCACTCTGATCCCCTTCTTTTCCAATATTGAGCCTTAAAGGGTACCCATGTAGAAAATGAAATCAGAGACTTCTCAAAAGAGTGTTTCAACAGAAACATAGAAAAGCCAGGTGACACAGAAAACTAGCGATATATACCAAGATGTTTCATCTCCAATGGTCTCCCTCCACTAGTATTTCGACTAGTTGAAAAGAGAGAATAGGGAGAGAGGATGGAGAGTACTGGGCTATATAGGGAGGCACAGAGTCAAACGTAAGCAAGTTTAGGATTGTTTTCATTAGCACAGGCCAACAGGAACCAAGAGATGGGAAAAAAATATAAGAATGAAGAGGGAAAGCATAGAGGAGCTCTCAAGAAAGAGGCAGTTTGCCATGGAATGTTGATGGGAGCCAAAGATTTTAAATTAAAGCAGAAACAGCACAGAGGGAAATCTGCTCAGAGCAGGGCAAAACAAAGCTGATGGTAGCAAATCCTTACGTTAACAGACTAAGAAGGAAAGTAAGGCCAGAACAGGGGATCACCAGGAAGGGCAGCCTATCAGAAAAGTCATACTCCGTTTTCTTTCTTTTATTGCCTCTCTGAATACAGCTGGCACTTGACAGTTTGGAATAGAAACATTTTAGAAGTATGTTTTAGAAATGATGCTTCCTAGAAACCAGAAACCAAAGTGGTTATCTAGGGGGCTGCTTTTCAGTGTTCTATTCTTTCTAATTTTTAAACTAGGTAGACATTTGACCAATTAAACATTTTAAATGATATCTTCTACATTGAATCAGAAGGACTATTTCCTTTGTGTGATATGTAGCTTCTAAGGCAAGGTTGCTTTTCATTTTTACAGTTATTTCCTTCCTAACACAGAGAGCACATTGATCAACAGCCATCGTTCGCTTGTAGATCTTAGCTACCGGAGAAGAAAAAGAAAAAGTCAAGCCCACATCTCTAATTCCCCATTTAGGGAATTCCCTGGCGGTCCAGCGCTTTAGGACTCGGTGCTTTCACGGCCAGGGCCACGCGGCGCGGCAAAAGAAAAAAAGAAAACACAAACATCCACATTTATCTAAAACAATATTGTGGAGTCCTTTGGATTTTCTTACATTTGAAAATCTTTTTTAATTGGATTCTAGGGATGATGGTTTTTTGAGGTCTTGGGATGTCATCTTCTTGGATGTGGAAGATGATTCTAAGTTCTAGGATAAATACAAAAACCTTCTTGATACTTTTTAAGCTTCCTTTCTGCTTATTATATGAGTTATATTCATGGACAGATATATTTCTCCTAGGCTTAATACCTGTTACTTGCTGGGTAAAAATATGAATGAGCACAATAATGAAACTCTTTTACACTTACTATTTTGCTGTCTGCTTTGTACCGGTTTTCATTGAAATACTTGTCTATATATGTTGTGGCTACCTATACATTCACATTTGTTGCATTCTGTTGCTTGTTGTGCATTTTTTACTGATTTATCGTCTCTGTCTGTATGCATTGGCTAGGAATTCATTCACCTCTATCACCTCCATCGTGTTTTTTGGTTAATAGTATTCACTAAAATAGAGTGGGCAAAATTCACTTTCATAATATTGCATGTATGGTACAGAATGTCATTTGTTAGTAAATTCATTAGGCTTTGATACTTGCCCACATACCCCAGTTTTCATTAATATCTATGGATTTCTTTTTCGTTACGTAACATGTTTTTCATGATTTTTCTTTGTCTTTCTAGAACTTATTGTATCTTCCTCCATATAAATCATACGCAATAGATCAGCTTATTCATCTATTAATTATTACTGCTATTATTATTGGTGGTGGTGTTATAACCACTTTATAGATGAGTAATCTGAAGTAATCAGATAACTTTTCTCTTTCCAAAAGCACTTAAGAAATCCACTTTCGGGTAATCATTTTGAGGTAGGATGAGAAACCAGGCTTGAAGAGGGCAAAAATGACTCTTTCAGTTCACCAGTTGGACTGAGCTATACGTCAACTCTAGGTAATAGCGTGGGAACTGCACAAGCAAAGGGAGACACTGAAGATGACAATGGTAATGGCCGTACTGTTTTCTAATGGACAAAAAAAATGCTTATATTATAAGTTCTATTTCTCCTGCTTTCTGGCACTATCATGCTCAGAGTGGAGTCCTGGCAAGGAAGTCAGGATACTTAGGTTCTGAAACCTGGTAATGACACTAACATAATGAGAGAACCTGAACAAGTCAACCCGACCTCTCTGAGCCTCAGTTTCCTTACTCGTGAAATGAGACTGAAAAAAGAGAAAGTTCTCTAAGGGCCTCCTAGTTCTAAAATGCTTCCAGTCTAGGAAACAGCATAGAAGTCAATACGAGTGCAGGCTGAAGGGAAAGACAGGGCAGGGAGAAGGTTGCTTCCAGCCTAGAGAACAATGTCTGAACCATACCACTTGGCTCTTCTGCCCATCTGTGCCCAAGATGGGAGCACAGGCAGTTAATACAGAAGAGTGGAAAACTGCTCAGTCCTTACAGCCATCATTAACTGTCTGATTTTGGGTTTCTCAGGAAGGGTCGATAGTAGAGGTGTCCTGAGAGCAAGAACCTTAAGATAATGCTGTTCCTCAAACGTAGTGAGAATTTCTCAACCTCCCTGAGTTTTTCATGACCCTCTTGTTCTTACAGAAAATTTCCAAAATCCATCTCTACTTGGAACTCTAAATTCTCTGCAGCATTGTCTTCCTGTGGTGAGCAATGCAACTTCCCTAACACGAAGTGTCTGCAACTTCTCCAGAGTCTCTGCCCCTGCCGTCAGTTCGGCATCGGCTACCGGTACCTCTTTCCAGACACTCATGGGTAGTGCCTACCTTTACCAACATTCCAGCACGACTATGTTATCTGGAGTTACTGACCACAGCCAGATCTCCACTTCAGCTCCTTCCTATCCAGGTGTTCTTGAGTGGGACATCACAGGAAGCACTGAAAAGAATTCCTCTTCACTCGGAGACTTTACTCTGGCACTCACTGACCGGCACCCAGCTGCTTCCTCCATGTTTATGGCAGCCCAGTATGATAAAACTTCAGACGCCAATAACATGGTCCCTCTATATCCATCACTTTCTGCCAGGCTTGCTCAGGGAGCACCATCTCAGATTCCAAATCAGGGGCATAGCCGCCTGTCACTTCCCTACCAGGAAGGAAGCCAGGTATATTACTATAACCAAGGCACACTGGGGTCTTCACTGTATGGAGAACTTGGCTCCTGCCCGCAATCCTATGGCTCCGCGTCATACACAGGAAGTAGGGCCTCTGCGCAACCAGAAATGGGAATGGGACTGAAGGAGATTCAGCCCACAAATATCCGACCACCAGCTTCCACCTCTGCAATCTGCCACCCTGTGTCTGCTCAACGCATCACAGAAACAAGTTTTCAAGGTGAGTATACAAACGGCAGAGAAAGTTGAAGAATGAGGTCGGCATTCACAAATGGGGTCAAATCGACAGCTGGGAAGGGGTGTAGAGACAGGTAGAATTTAGATCCTGAGCCTTTAGTAACCACTACCTTCGCTCAGTGCCCTCTGTTTTTAGACTCTATATAAGAACACCTAGGGCTTCCCTGGTGGCGCCGTGGTTAAGAATCCGCCTGCCAATGCAATGCGGCGGACACTGGTTCGAGCCCTGGTCTGGGAAGATCCCACATGCCGTGGAGCAACTAAGCCCATGTGCCACAACGACTGAGCCTGCATTCTAGAGCCCGTGAGCCGCAACTACCGAAGCCCACGCGCCTAGAGCGCATGCTCCGCAACAAGAGAAGCCCGCACACCGCAACCAAGAGTAGACACCGCTAGCCGCAACTAGAGAAAGCCCGTGCACAGCAATGAAGACCCTGTGCAGCTAAAAAAATAAATACGTAGAATAAATAAGTTCAAACAATCAATCAATAAATAAACGTAAATTAAAAAAAACAAAAAAAAAAAAAGAACACCTAATGCAGGTGGGAAGGTGGCAGGGACACTGTAAAGGTCATCTATGCTACATGTACAAGAACCCCGAGAGCACACCAATAGGTACAACATTTTTCACTGCTGTAGCCGAGCATTCCCCCTGTACTACCACACTGTAGCACTCCCTTCCCTCGTCTACTGCTACAGTCTCTTTGGAAGGTGTCTCAGAACTCTTGTTATGAGAGTGCCAGTTGAAGTGTCCTCACTTCCGTCATTTATACCAGGATTTAAGACCTTGTGGTCCGAGATCCTGTCCAGAGAGCAAGCAGGCTAAGACTCTGTCTTTGTTTCTGTATTTCATCAGAAAGGGCTCTACCCCCTCTCCTAGTTCATGGTGTGAAGTGTTCTTAGCCTCTCGGGAAAGTGGGGAGAATTGAAAGGACTCTATATGAGAATGCTAGGCTTTGTAAAACATTTCAGTTGTTTAAAAAGAAGACTCATTTTGTATTGGACTTACAACAGTCCTATGAGATACAAAGAGAGCCAAGGATCAGTGACATGAAATGATCACCAGTTAAGCATTACAACAGTCACCGCTTACCTCGTAGCATAGGGCACTGTCCATGATCCTTAAGAAGAGTTAGTAGAAATGCCTTGCCCATCTTGCCCCTGAACCCCTTGAAAGGTACATGACTGCTGTGTTGGTGTTTAGGGGGAGCATCTCATTTACCAGGGACTGACTTCTCCCTTGATCCCTTTGTAGTGATGGAGCCTTCCCTGGTGATGAAAAATTCCCTGGGATTGCAACCTCCAAGCCAGACGTTTTGTGTGACACAAACTCAAGAACTCCCCAAGTCCTGCAGTAGCAGAAACAGTCACATACTTGAGAGTAACCCACCATCTGAACTTGGGGACATTTCAGTGACAGCTCCAGTCCAGAGTGCCAGGCGTCTCCTGGCCCTGCCTCCAGCTCCAAGCCAGGGACAAACAGAGAGTAAGAACGTGGAGGATATCAAAACCAAGCTGTCAAAGCCTCTGGAGGCCTACCAGATCCCAATAGAAAACCAAGATCCTCCACTACTCCCTTTAGGAATCCCTGATATTCCCCAGCCGCTGGCCTGCACCGATCCCCTCAGCCAAGAGGAGCAGCCTGGTTCTGAAAATGCTGATCTGGGAGAGAACAGCCTGAGTCGTCAGGACCTAGGGACACTTGAAAATGGGACTGAACCTAGCAGTGGTCTTGCAGACATTACTACACTGGCGGAGGATATTCACCTTCCCCAGCTCTTTAATTCTTGGAAAGATCTTGATCGATCCCAAGGTCCCAACGTGATCAAAGCTGAAGACACCAGAGCCATTAAGGTGAATCAGGTGCAGGAAAAGCCAAGTGTCGTAAAGGTTCCCTCTGATCAACCCAGGAAGAACAAACAGAAAGCCTCTGAGCCTATCGGTGGTGCTCCCAAGGCCAAAATCCAGCCAAAAGATCCAGAGTGCCTGTTAGGGGGAGAAGCGGTTATATGCACTGCTGCAGTCAGTGACAGGGCTCCTGCGAACACGGCCAAGCACTCTCAAGGCAAACCTCAGAAAGCTGCATCCGGAAAGATCAGCAAAACTGAGAGCCATGGGCAGGAAAAGACCAAAAGGACCAGAGGAAGAAACAAGGCTGAAGAGAACAAGCAGTCAGGGAACAAAGTCAAGGCAGAAGACAAGCCAGCAATCCCCAACACGAAGCGAAAGGAACACCAAACTGAGCTTCGCCAAGAGAGCTTTCAAAAGCCTCGAACCTCCCTTGGCGTGCGCATGCTGGAGTCTGTGAAGGTTCTTCATGCGCTGGGGAAGAAGAATGAGACGAAAACTGGGCTCTCTTCCTGTCGGCTCTTGGGAAATTCAAGCAACCCCAAAGACCCCCAGCCACCCCCAGCGATCCAGCCACGGCGGCATACCCCACGTGAGGGTAAGAGGCCTGGGAAAACGCAAGTCCAAGCCCAGAAACCAGACAGCAGTGCTGAAACAGAGTGTCCATCTCCATCCCAGTGTGAGCGGCCTCCTCCTGGGAAGGTCAAGTTGATACCTCTGCCTTTTTCTGCCTGGGACAAGCCTCAAGCTCGACCCGCTCCTCGGAGGCCACAGTCTCTGGCCTCACATCGGCCTGCTGTGGCTTACCGTGCCCAGCCTGGTTCTACTGACTCAGCTCAACCTGCTGCAGTCAATTCATCCCAGCCAGCTCCTGCCTCTTTGCCAGGTCCCGCCAAACCAGCTCAGCCAACTGTGGCCAACCCAACCCAACCGGCTTGGACCAACCATACCCAGCCTCGTGTCCCTCAGCCTGCTGCTCCTAGGCCTGCACCCTACAAAACTTCATCTGGCGCTTCTCTCCAGCGCGAGCCTGTTCCCCCTGCTGTGACTAAGCGCCAGTCCCCACCCAAGCTCCAAACCCAACTTCTACTCCAAGACTTCAGCAAGCAACGAGTTCCATGGAGGGAACCCAACGTGCCTGAGCCAGTCATGTCAAAGCCCATCGAACAAGAGCAGAGGCCAGAGCGAGAGGCCATGAAGAGGCGGGCTCAACAACAACGGGAGAATGCTGCCAGATACACCTCTTCGGGGAAGCTGCAATTTTTCACCCAGAGGGACAAAGAAATGGAAATTGCTGACTACTACGGATACGTCAGGTGACAGCTGCTAGGATTCTTGCTGCCACCTTGGCTACCAGCGGTTCTTCCATACATAGGTAAGATAGGTATAGAACCGAATAAGTAAATGGAATAGAATTAATAGATGAGTAATAAACCTTTCGAATTTTGAGATGCTGCTAACTGGGGCGTGAGAAAGGAAGGCCTGAAAGTTGGATGGGAGAATGAAGGAAAGGGGTAAAAACTGAGGAAAGAGGAAGGAACTTGGCCCAGGGCTAGGAAGGCCAAAAGAGACGTATGGATTTAGGAAAGGAAGCAGGAGTGAGGATGAAATGGCAGAAGTAAAAAGCAGGGTCAGGGGTCTGGGTTGAAAGAGCACAATTGGAGTAGAGTTGAAGGTGACAGGAGATGAGTCTAGGTTTACTAGGAGAAATAGAAACAAAGTCTCTCGGGGAGGTTGGCCTTAAGTCTCACAACCACCAGATAGGTATTTCAGAAAACAAGAGGTTCACGACACATCTCTGAAAGGTTTGAGTTGCCTTATTCAGGTGTGATTATAGTGGGGGAATAGGCAAATCTACCAGAGAAGTAGCTAGGGCTCAGAGTCCTCCTAGGGGCAGCTGACGACAGGGCCAGAGCCAAGGGAACTGCTGCATCAGGAGGCCCACGAACAAATCAGGGGCATAGCCGCCTGTCACTTCCCTACCAGGAAGGAAGCCAGGTATATTACTATAACCAAGGCACACTGGGGTCTTCACTGTATGGAGAACTTGGCTCCTGCCCGCAATCCTATGGCTCCGCGTCATACACAGGAAGTAGGGCCTCTGCGCAACCAGAAATGGGAATGGGACTGAAGGAGATTCAGCCCGCAAATATCCGACCACCAGCTTCCACCTCTGCAATCTGCCACCCTGTGTCTGCTCAACGCATCACAGAAACAAGTTTTCAAGGTGAGTATACAAACGGCAGAGCAAGTTGAAGAATGAGGTCGGCATTCACAAACGGGGTCAAATCGACAGCTGGGAAGGGGTGTAGAGACAGGTAGAATTTAGATCCTGAGCCTTTAATAACCACTACCTTCTCTCAGTGCTCTCTGTTTTTAGACTCTATGTAAGAACAGCTAGGGCTTCCCTGGTGGCGCCTGCCAATGCAGGGGACACGGCTTCGAGCCCCGGTCTGCGAAGATCCCACATGCCGTGCTGCAACTAAGCGCATGTGCCACAACGACTGAGCCTGCATTCCAGAGCCCGTGAGCCGCAACTACCGAAGCCCACGCGCCTACAGCCCATGCTCCGCAACAAGAGAGGCCACCGCGATGAGAAGCCCGCACACCGCAACCAAGAGTAGACCCCGCTAGCCGCAACTAGAGAAAGCCCGTGCACAGCAATGAGGACCCAGTGCAGCCAAAAAAATAAATACGTAGAATAAATAAGTTCAATCAATCAATCAATCAATAAACGTAAATTAAAAACAAACAAAAAAACAGAACACCTAATGCAGGTGGGAAGGTGGGAGGGACACTGTAAAGGTCATCTATGCTACATGTACAAGAACCCCGAGAGCACACCAATAGGTACCACATTTTTCACTGCTGTAGCCGAGCATTCCCCCTGTACTACCACACTGTAGCACTCCCTTCCCTCGTCTACCGCTACAGTCTCTTTGGAAGGTGTTTCAGAACTCTTGTTATGAGAGTGCCAGTTGAACTGTCCTCACTTCCGTCATTTATACCAGGATTTAAGACCTTGTGGTCCGAGATCCTGTCCAGAGAGCAAGCAGGCTAAGACTCTGTCTTTGTTTCTATATTTCATCAGAAAGGGCTCTACCCCCTCTCCTAGTTCATGGTGTGAAGTGTTCTTAGCCTCTCGGGAAAGTGGGGAGAATTCAAAGGACTCTCTATGAGAATGCTAGGCTTTGTAAAACATTTCAGTTGTTTAAAAAGAAGACTCATTTTGTATTGGACTTAACAACAGTCCTATGAGATACAAAGAGAGCCAAGGATCAGTGACATGAAATGATCACCAGTAAGAATTACAACAGTCACTGCTTACCTCGTAGCATAGGGCACTGTCCATGATCCTTAAGAAGAGTTAGTAGAAATGCCTTGCCCATCTTGCCCCTGAACCCCTTGAAAGGTACACGACTGCTGTGTTGGTGTTTAGGGGGAGCATCTCACTTACCCGGGACTGACTTCAACCTTGATTCCTCTGTAGTGATGGAGACTTCCCCGCTGATGAAAAATTCCCTGGGATTGCAACCTCCAAGCCAGACCGCTTTCCTATGGAATGACAGAGAACTTCAGAGAACTTGTCAAGATGAAACACCAGTCAGTCTGCGGGAGAAAGGGAAGAAGAGAACGATGGAAATCGTTTCTGGGAAACTATTTTTACATTATGTTTTGTTTGTTCCTGGTAAATAAACTGAAATCTTCTTAACATTCAAACAAAATCTAAACCACTAAATTCAACAACACAGGAGTATAACTTTTGAAAAAAATTTCTTTGGCTGCGCAGCATGTGGGATCTTAGCTCCCCAACCAGGGATTGAACCCACGCCTGCTGCATTGGAAGCGCAGAGTCTTCACCACTGGACCACCAGGGAAGTCCCAGGAATAGAACTTTTAAAGGAGAAGGTATAAACCCCTGGGTTATATGAACTGGAGATTTTTAGTAAGAAGTCAATAGATCTTTTGTTAGGCACATTTTATGTTAGGCTGTCTCCCTGCACAGGACGCAGGCGCCTTGAAAATGGAAATCACATCCCTCTATAGTACGTCCCTCTTCTTTCTGCTTTGCAGTTTGCTGCTCCACTTGTTCAACCCCACCTAGTAATAACCTATACTTCCCTTGTTCCTGTTTTCCCATCTGGAAAACAGACAAAAGGCAACCAAACAACGCAAAGGTCTCAACAAATAAGGGATACCCAAAACCAGAGATGGCCAGAACTTCTGTATCCCTCATGAAACCTAGCCCGGTGTTCAATACTTAGGTATCATTAATACATGCGTGTTGACTGAAACAGTTGAAACGCAATTCTTCCACTTCCCAGTTTAGTTTTAGTCCTCATACAAAACCTGATCATCAAATTCCTTAATGCTAGGAATCACAGTGAAAAATAATTTCTCAACTGACTTCTGTCAGATGAGTGAGAACTAAGGTTAATTCAGTGTATCTGAAGCATAGAAAGTGAGGGCAAACGTGGCACAAGATGGGGCTAGAGAAGCAGAGAGGATTCTAGAGCACGCAGAGTCTTAAAGGCCACCAGTGTGTTTTCTATTCTCAAAACAATGTTTGTGAGCGATGTTTATGAGCAATGTTCCAACTTGCTTTGAAGCTTTCTTGTGTGAAGAATGGATTGGAGGGAAACAAGATATATGGACACTAGTTAGGACCTAATCGCAACAGACAGGCAAGTTCAGTATTAGGATGTTGAGGGAGAGCTGACAGATTCCAAAGAAATTCAGGAGATAAACTGAAGCGGGCTTCATGGGGTATGAGATGGAGGAAAGGAAGGTCTTAGGGAATTAAAGGGTTTACTGCACACATGAGCAGAGTCTCAAAATTAATCATTTGAACGTACAGAGGTGGATCTCCCAAATGACACCGGTTAGGAAGCAACGGTACGCCCTGTAGAATTCCTAGAGACAGCACAAATCAACTGTTTCGATGGAAAATTCGGCGGGACCCTTGATTTCCATGGGAATATAGAGAAAAGAGACACTGATCTGGCTTGCAGGTATTTAGGAAGTTGTTAGCCTGACATCACATACTAGTCTCATGTAAGTAGGCCGTCTGAAGTATGAAGCTTAGGGGAAAAACCTTGAAGAAAACTTAAAAGCTTAAGCCACACCTCTATACTACACCACCTTTCACAGTTTCTTCTCAGATAAGCAGCATCCCCATCAGTGAAGAAACTCACATCCCATAATAGGAACAACAGGCCTAAAAATTAAATGTGTGTCTTTGGAGGTCCCATCTATGCGATATCTTCCTGGTACCAGAAAAGTCCCCAGGAAGATCGATCTTTGCACCCCTGAAAGCTTACCACCAAGGAAAATGACTAGGTCCATAGATTTCCTCCCTCAAACCAGCCTACCTCACACATAAATCACTAGCAACTCAGCCCTTAACTCACATTATCACAGTCACAAGAGTGGTTAGGGAGAAAAGGACTAACCAGGGGAACTAACACAGAGGCAATCCAGGCCAAGCTGGGCTGGTGGCAGATATCTGCTCCTTACGCTCGGGTGCATAATGCGACTCACCACAATGCCTTTTTCACAGACCCTTTTTAAAGTTTCTCCACAAAATCCAACAGCTCAAGTTAGCTCATGACGCTTCAAGGTAAACAATCGTCAAGAGAAAAACATGCAATATGTCTTACAATGTTGGATTCCTTACAAATAGGACAAGGAAATAACCATGTAGACAAAACCAGAGCATTTGAAAACATCTGCGTTCTACAAACATACCAGTGAATGCTATAAATAAGGTAATATGACATAAAACAAAATGAAAACTAGATGTGAGACTGTTCTCTTCAGTGTACAGACTTCATGGCAGTTGCTGCACGATCTAGCTACTTATATCTACAACTCTCTGTTCTGTTAATACAAAATGAGGCCCAAGTGTGTCAACTTGTTTCCCACAGAAACCAAAAAACCTACATGCATCTCTTTTCTCCGGTGCCCTTTCACCTTACCTGCTCCCAGTTCTCCACCAATGTCCTCCTCTTTCTCTAATTATTCTCCTCTTCATTGTGCTTGGCCTTGCACCCAAGCATGCAAGACAGAGAGTCCTAGAGGTCCGAGATTCTAGAGGGGCTGTTTGCAAGGGGGAGGAGATTACGGTAACTGCCACACTGTATATACTTCTGTGCAAAGAAAGAGGGACAGTGTTCAGAATGTCTCTCACATATAAAAAGAGCTGGATGGCAGGATACCTGTGTGGCCCAAGGAACTAGAGCTAGCAAATCATGGGCAAAACAATTGCAACCAAAGGCTGGAAGAGGAAAGGTCTGCAACCAGCTCTGTCTCCTAGCTCTCTGGTATTTGCTGCCAATGGGCAGAGTCTATTTCGTGAAGCATCAAGCACTGAAAAGAAGACTCCTGCTGCTGGAAGTTGACAGGAAGGAACATCCAATGCAAGATCAAGGCTTGTCCTAGAAGCAATGCCCATAATGGAAGAAAAAAAAAAAAAAAAAAAAAAAAAGAAAGCGGAAGAGAAATGTTAAGTCGCAAGTCCAACCTGGCCCCCAGCCTAGCCCAGCCCAAGGAAGGTAGGAGTCAAGGAGAAGAAACTAAAAGAGAAGAGCCTTGGACCACAACATTCTCCACAGGGTACACTCAACAAACTTCACCCTGCTCTTTAACCAAGTTACAACTGTAATAGTTCAAACTACATGGCTCTTTCCTTCCTAAGGATACTAGTTAAATAAGATCTATATAGCTCTAAGTATATGATACATAAAATAGAATACTCTGTAGAATATAAGTAACTGTTAGTTAATTATATTAATGAACGTCTGTAAGAAATGTTGCAATGATTTCCCTAATGGAAGAGCCTGGGGGAGGTAAATCTGTCTTCTAGGATTTCCTCCCCAGAGCTCAGAAATTGAGGGGTTGTTTTAGCTCTCCTACGCTCTCTTCACCCAAGCCCGCCCTCCTGTTGGGGATCGGACCTCCCTATTGGCTAGCTCATACCTTTCAACTGCCTGCTTTGTGACATCACTCTCCTACCAAACCTACTACCACTTGGTAGAGGTCTTGGGGTTTCCGTGGAGCCGTTTGGACCAGTAACCAGTGACCTTTGTACTGGACACGTGCGCCGTTCAGCTGCAGCCACTCAGACATCCTCTAGTGTTGTCTCCTCATCCCTTGTACCTGCAGTTGATGTCTCCTCTTCTCTGACCATGTCAGGTAAGAAAAGAAACTTTGGAAAGTTTTGCGTTCGATTTCTTTTGCCCCTAAATTGAGGAGGAGATTCAAAATAGCGTGGAATAATGAGGGAAAGTATTGAACTACAAGTCTGGAGACCTAATTTCAGTTTTGACTTTGACGTTTACTGTCTGTGTGACTTTGGACAAATCACTGACTGCCTCACAAAGCCTGCTGCTTTCCTTATCTGTTACGTTAGGATACCACATTGGGTTGATCACTCTGATCCCCTTCTTTTCCAATATTGAGCCTTAAAGGGTACCCATGTAGAAAATGAAATCAGAGACTTCTCAAAAGAGTGTTTCAACAGAAACATAGAAAAGCCAGGTGACACAGAAAACTAGCGATATATACCAAGATGTTTCATCTCCAATGGTCTCCCTCCACTAGTATTTCGACTAGTTGAAAAGAGAGAATAGGGAGAGAGGATGGAGAGTACTGGGCTATATAGGGAGGCACAGAGTCAAACGTAAGCAAGTTTAGGATTGTTTTCATTAGCACAGGCCAACAGGAACCAAGAGATGGGAAAAAAATATAAGAATGAAGAGGGAAAGCATAGAGGAGCTCTCAAGAAAGAGGCAGTTTGCCATGGAATGTTGATGGGAGCCAAAGATTTTAAATTAAAGCAGAAACAGCACAGAGGGAAATCTGCTCAGAGCAGGGCAAAACAAAGCTGATGGTAGCAAATCCTTACATTAACAGACTAAGAAGGAAAGTAAGGCCAGAACAGGGGATCACCAGGAAGGGCAGCCTATCAGAAAAGTCATACTCCGTTTTCTTTCTTTTATTGCCTCTCTGAATACAGCTGGCACTTGACAGTTTGGAATAGAAACATTTTAGAAGTATGTTTTAGAAATGATGCTTCCTAGAAACCAGAAACCAAAGTGGTTATCTAGGGGGCTGCTTTTCAGTGTTCTATTCTTTCTAATTTTTAAACTAGGTAGACATTTGACCAATTAAACATTTTAAATGATATCTTCTACATTGAATCAGAAGGACTATTTCCTTTGTGTGATATGTAGCTTCTAAGGCAAGGTTGCTTTTCAATTTTTACAGTTATTTCCTTCCTAACACAGAGAGCACATTGATCAACAGCCATCGTTCGCTTGTAGATCTTAGCTACCGGAGAAGAAAAAGAAAAAGTCAAGCCCCACATCTCTAATTCCCCATTTAGGGAATTCCCTGGCGGTCCAGCGCTTAGGACTCGGTGCTTTCACGGCCAGGGCCACGCGGCGCGGCAAAAGAAAAAAAGAAAACACAAACATCCACATTTATCTAAAACAATGTTGTGGAGTCCTTTGGATTTTCTTACATTTGAAAATCTTTTTTAATTGGATTCTAGGGATGATGGTTTTTTGAGGTCTTGGGATGTCATCTTCTTGGATGTGGAAGATGATTCTAAGTTCTAGGATAAATACAAAAACCTTCTTGATACTTTTTAAGCTTCCTTTCTGCTTATTATATGAGTTATATTCATGGACAGATATATTTCTCCTAGGCTTAATACCTGTTACTTGCTGGGTAAAAATATGAATGAGCACAATAATGAAACTCTTTTACACTTACTATTTTGCTGTCTGCTTTGTACCGGTTTTCATTGAAATACTTGTCTATATATGTTGTGGCTACCTATACATTCACATTTGTTGCATTCTGTTGCTTGTTATGCATTTTTTACTGATTTATCGTCTCAGTCTGTATGCATTGGCTAGGAATTCATTCAC
>NW_028124841.1:0-101000 GCF_965194825.1 Balaenoptera physalus
TTCCAGAATCAAGCCTCAGTCATTTTGCCAGGACAGAGTGTTCCACCATCAAACCTCAGTCATGATCCCAGGCCACATGTTTCCACAATGAAACCTCAGTCATTTTCTCAGGCCAAAGGTTTCCAGAATCAAACCTCAGTCATATTCCCAGGACACATGGTTCCAGAATCAAACCTGAGTCATGTTCGCAGGCCACAGGTTTCAACAATCAAACATCACTCATGTTCCCAGGACACAGGTGTCCAGAATCAAACCTCAGTCATGTACCCAGGGAACAGGCTTCCAGCAACAAACCTTTGTCATATTCCCAGGACACAGGGTTCCAGAATCAAACCTCAGTCTTGTTCCCAGGACAGAAGTTTCCAGAATCAACCCGATATCATGTTTCCTGGCCACAGTCTTCCAGTATCAAACCTCAGTCATGTTGCCAGGCCACAGGGTTCCACCATCAATCCTCACTCATGTTCCCAGGCCACAGGGTTCCAGAATCAAACCGTTCTCATGTTCCCAGGCCACAGGGTTCCAGAATCCACCGATGTCATGTTAAAGGCCACAGGGTTCCAGAATCAAACCGTTCTCATGTTCCCGGGCCACAGGGTTCCAGAATCAAGCCTCAGTCATTTTGCCAGGCCAGAGTGTTCCACCATCAAACCTCAGTCATGATCCCAGGCCACATGTTTCCACAATGAAACCTCAGTCATTTTCCCAGGCCAAAGGTTTCCAAAATCAAACCTCAGTCATGTTCCCAGGACACATGGTTCCAGAATCAAACCTGAGTCATGTTCGCGGGCCACAGGTTTCAACCATCAAACCTCAGTCATGTTCCCAGGACACAGGGGTCCAGAATCAGACCTCAGTCATGTTCCCAGGGCACAGGCTTCCAGAAACAAACCTCAGTCATGTTCCCAGGACACAAGTTTCCAGAATCAACCAGATATCATGCTTCCTGGCCACAGTCTTCCAGAATCAAACCTTAGTCATGTTGCCAAGCCACAGGTTTCCACCATCAAACCTCAGACATGTTCCCAGGCCACAGGGTTCTAGAATCCACCGATGTCATGTTCCCAGGCCACAGGGTTCGAGAATCAATCCTCAGTTATGTTTCCAGGCTACAGGGTTCTAGAATAAAACCTCAGTCATGTTCCCAATCCACAGGGTTCCAGAACCAAGGCTCAGTCAGGTTCCCGGGGCACAGTATTCCACAATCTAAACAGATGTCACATGCCCAGTCCCCAGGGTTCCAGAATCCACCGGTATCATGTTCCCAGGCCACAGGGTTCCAGAATCAATCCTCAGTTATGTTCCCAGGCTACAGGGTTCCAGAATAAAACCTCAGTCATGTTCCCAGTCCACAGGGTTTCAGAACCAAGGCTCAGTCAGGTTCCCGGGGCACAGTATTCCACAATCTAAACAGATGTCATGTTCCCAGGCCACAGTTTTCCAGAATCACGCCTCAGTCATGTTCCCAGGCCACAGGGATCCAGAATCAAACGTCAGTCATGTTGCCAGGCCACAGGTTTCTGCCATCAAACCTCAGTCACGTTCCCGGGCCACAGGGTTCCAGAATCAAGCCTCAGTCATTTTGCCAGGCCAGAGTGTTCCACCATCAAACCTCAGTCATGATCCCAGGCCACATGTTTCCACAATGAAAGGTCAGTCATTTTCTCAGGCCAAAGGTTTCCAGAATCAAACCTCAGTCATATTCCCAGGACACATGGTTCCAGAATCAAACCTGAGTCATGTTCGCAGGCCACAGGTTTCAACAATCAAACATCACTCATGTTCCCAGGACACAGGTGTCCAGAATCAAACCTCAGTCATGTACCCAGGGAACAGGCTTCCAGCAACAAACCTTTGTCATATTCCCAGGACACAGGGTTCCAGAATCAAACCTCAGTCTTGTTCCCAGGACAGAAGTTTCCAGAATCAACCCGATATCATGTTTCCTGGCCACAGTCTTCCAGTATCAAACCTCAGTCATGTTGCCAGGCCACAGGGTTCCACCATCAATCCTCACTCATGTTCCCAGGCCACAGGGTTCCAGAATCAAACCGTTCTCATGTTCCCAGGCCACAGGGTTCCAGAATCCACCGATGTCATGTTAAAGGCCACAGGGTTCCAGAATCAAACCGTTCTCATGTTCCCGGGCCACAGGGTTCCAGAATCAAGCCTCAGTCATTTTGCCAGGCCAGAGTGTTCCACCATCAAACCTCAGTCATGATCCCAGGCCACATGTTTCCACAATGAAACCTCATTCATTTTCCCAGGCCAAAGGTTTCCAAAATCAAACCTCAGTCATGTTCCCAGGACACATGGTTCCAGAATCAAACCTGAGTCATGTTCGCGTGCCACAGGTTTCAACCATCAAACCTCAGTCATGTTCCCAGGACACAGGTGTCCAGAATCAAACCTCAGTCATGTTCCCAGTGCACAGGCTTCCAGAAACACACCTCAGTCATGTTCCCAGGACACAAGTTTCCAGAATCAACCAGATATCATGCTTCCTGGCCACAGTCTTCCAGAATCAAACCTTAGTCATGTTGCCAAGCCACAGGTTTCCACCATCAAACCTCAGACATGTTCCCAGGCCACAGGGTTCTAGAATCCACCGATGTCATGTTCCCAGGCCACAGGGTTCGAGAATCAATCCTCAGTTATGTTTCCAGGCTACAGGGTTCTAGAATAAAACCTCAGTCATGTTCCCAATCCACAGGGTTCCAGAACCAAGGCTCAGTCAGTTTCCCGGGCCACAGTATTCCACAATCTAAACAGATGTCACATGCCCAGTCCCCAGGGTTCCAGAATCCACCGGTATCATGTTCCCAGGCCACAGGGTTCCAGAATCAATCCTCAGTTATGTTCCCAGGCTACAGGGTTCCAGAATAAAACCTCAGTCATGTTCCCAGTCCACAGGGTTTCAGAACCAAGGCTCAGTCAGGTTCCCGGGGCACAGTATTCCACAATCTAAACAGATGTCACATGCCCAGTCCCCAGGGTTCCAGAATCCACCGGTATCATGTTCCTAGGCCACAGGGTTCCAGAATCAATCCTCAGTTATGTTCCCAGGCTACAGGGTTCCAGAATAAAACCTCAGTCATGTTCCAAGTCCACAGGGTTTCAGAACCAAGGCTCAGTCAGGTTCCCGGGGCACAGTATTCCACAATCTAAACAGATGTCATATTCCCAGGCCACAGTTTTCCAGAATCACGCCTCAGTCATGTTCCCAGGCCACAGGGATCCAGAATCAAACGTCAGTCATGTTGCCAGGCCACAGGTTTCTGCCATCAAACCTCAGTCACGTTCCCGGGCCACAGGGTTCCAGAATCAAGCCTCAGTCATTTTGCCAGGCCAGAGTGTTCCACCATCAAACCTCAGTCATGATCCCAGGCCACATGTTTCCACAATGAAACCTCAGTCATTTTCTCAGGCCAAAGGTTTCCAGAATCAAACCTCAGTCATATTCCCAGGACACATGGTTCCAGAATCAAACCTGAGTCATGTTCGCAGGCCACAGGTTTCAACAATCAAACATCACTCATGTTCCCAGGACACAGGTGTCCAGAATCAAACGTCAGTCATGTACCCAGGGAACAGGCTTCCAGCAACAAACCTTTGTCATATTCCCAGGACACAGGGTTCCAGAATCAAACCTCAGTCTTGTTCCCAGGACAGAAGTTTCCAGAATCAACCCGATATCATGTTTCCTGGCCACAGTCTTCCAGTATCAAACCTCAGTCATGTTGCCAGGCCACAGGGTTCCACCATCAATCCTCACTCATGTTCCCAGGCCACAGGGTTCCAGAATCAAACCGTTCTCATGTTCCCAGGCCACAGGGTTCCAGAATCCACCGATGTCATGTTAAAGGCCACAGGGTTCCAGAATCAAACCGTTCTCATGTTCCCGGGCCACAGGGTTCCAGAATCAAGCCTCAGTCATTTTGCCAGGCCAGAGTGTTCCACCATCAAACCTCAGTCATGATCCCAGGCCACATGTTTCCACAATGAAACCTCATTCATTTTCCCAGGCCAAAGGTTTCCAAAATCAAACCTCAGTCATGTTCCCAGGACACATGGTTCCAGAATCAAACCTGAGTCATGTTCGCGGGCTACAGGTTTCAACCATCAAACCTCAGTCATGTTCCCAGGACACAGGGGTCCAGAATCAAACCTCAGTCATGTTCCCAGGGCACAGGCTTCCAGAAACAAACCTCAGTCATGTTCCCAGGAAACAAGTTTCCAGAATCAACCAGATATCATGCTTCCTGGCCACAGTCTTCCAGAATCAAACCTTAGTCATGTTGCCAAGCCACAGGTTTCCACCATCAAACCTCAGACATGTTCCCAGGCCACAGGGTTCTAGAATCCACCGATGTCATGTTCCCAGGCCACAGTGTTTGAGAATCAATCCTCAGTTATGTTTCCAGGCTACAGGGTTCTAGAATAAAACCTCAGTCATGTTCCCAATCCACAGGGTTCCAGAACCAAGGCTCAGTCAGGTTCCCGGGGCACAGTATTCCACAATCTAAACAGATGTCACATGCCCAGTCCCCAGGGTTCCAGAATCCACCGGTATCATGTTCCCAGGCCACAGGGTTCCAGAATCAATCCTCAGTTATGTTCCCAGGCTACAGGGTTCCAGAATAAAACCTCAGTCATGTTCCCAGTCCACAGGGTTTCAGAACCAAGGCTCAGTCAGGTTCCCGGGGCACAGTATTCCACAATCTAAACAGATGTCATGTTCCCAGGCCACAGTTTTCCAGAATCACGCCTCAGTCATGTTCCCAGGCCACAGGGATCCAGAATCAAACGTCAGTCATGTTGCCAGGCCACAGGTTTCTGCCATCAAACCTCAGTCACGTTCCCGGGCCACAGGGTTCCAGAATCAAGCCTCAGTCATTTTGCCAGGCCAGAGTGTTCCACCATCAAACCTCAGTCATGATCCCAGGCCACATGTTTCCACAATGAAACCTCAGTCATTTTCTCAGGCCAAAGGTTTCCAGAATCAAACCTCAGTCATATTCCCAGGACACATGGTTCCAGAATCAAACCTGAGTCATGTTCGCAGGCCACAGGTTTCAACAATCAAACATCACTCATGTTCCCAGGACACAGGTGTCCAGAATCAAACCTCAGTCATGTACCCAGGGAACAGGCTTCCAGCAACAAACCTTTGTCATATTCCCAGGACACAGGGTTCCAGAATCAAACCTCAGTCTTGTTCCCAGGACAGAAGTTTCCAGAATCAACCCGATATCATGTTTCCTGGCCACAGTCTTCCAGTATCAAACCTCAGTCATGTTGCCAGGCCACAGGGTTCCACCATCAATCCTCACTCATGTTCCCAGGCCACAGGGTTCCAGAATCAAACCGTTCTCATGTTCCCAGGCCACAGGGTTCCAGAATCCACCGATGTCATGTTAAAGGCCACAGGGTTCCAGAATCAAACCGTTCTCATGTTCCCGGGCCACAGGGTTCCAGAATCAAGCCTCAGTCATTTTGCCAGGCCAGAGTGTTCCACCATCAAACCTCAGTCATGATCCCAGGCCACATGTTTCCACAATGAAACCTCAGTCATTTTCCCAGGCCAAAGGTTTCCAAAATCAAACCTCAGTCATGTTCCCAGGACACATGGTTCCAGAATCAAACCTGAGTCATGTTCGCGGGCCACAGGTTTCAACCATCAAACCTCAGTCATGTTCCCAGGACACAGGTGTCCAGAATCAAACCTCAGTCATGTTCCCAGTGCACAGGCTTCCAGAAACACACCTCAGTCATGTTCCCAGGACACAAGTTTCCAGAATCAACCAGATATCATGCTTCCTGGCCACAGTCTTCCAGAATCAAACCTTAGTCATGTTGCCAAGCCACAGGTTTCCACCATCAAACCTCAGACATGTTCCCAGGCCACAGGGTTCTAGAATCCACCGATGTCATGTTCCCAGGCCACAGGGTTCGAGAATCAATCCTCAGTTATGTTTCCAGGCTACAGGGTTCTAGAATAAAACCTCAGTCATGTTCCCAATCCACAGGGTTCCAGAACCAAGGCTCAGTCAGGTTCCCGGGGCACAGTATTCCACAATCTAAACAGATGTCACATGCCCAGTCCCCAGGGTTCCAGAATCCACCGGTATCATGTTCCCAGGCCACAGGGTTCCAGAATCAATCCTCAGTTATGTTCCCAGGCTACAGGGTTCCAGAATAAAACCTCAGTCATGTTCCCAGTCCACAGGGTTTCAGAACCAAGGCTCAGTCAGGTTCCCGGGGCACAGTATTCCACAATCTAAACAGATGTCATGTTCCCAGGCCACAGTTTTCCAGAATCACGCCTCAGTCATGTTCCCAGGCCACAGGGATCCAGAATCAAACGTCAGTCATGTTGCCAGGCCACAGGTTTCTGCCATCAAACCTCAGTCACGTTCCCGGGCCACAGGGTTCCAGAATCAAGCCTCAGTCATTTTGCCAGGCCAGAGTGTTCCACCATCAAACCTCAGTCATGATCCCAGGCCACATGTTTCCACAATGAAACCTCAGTCATTTTCTCAGGCCAAAGGTTTCCAGAATCAAACCTCAGTCATATTCCCAGGACACATGGTTCCAGAATCAAACCTGAGTCATGTTCGCAGGCCACAGGTTTCAACAATCAAACATCACTCATGTTCCCAGGACACAGGTGTCCAGAATCAAACCTCAGTCATGTACCCAGGGAACAGGCTTCCAGCAACAAACCTTTGTCATATTCCCAGGACACAGGGTTCCAGAATCAAACCTCAGTCTTGTTCCCAGGACAGAAGTTTCCAGAATCAACCCGATATCATGTTTCCTGGCCACAGTCTTCCAGTATCAAACCTCAGTCATGTTGCCTGGCCACAGGGTTCCACCATCAATCCTCACTCATGTTCCCAGGCCACAGGGTTCCAGAATCAAACCGTTCTCATGTTCCCAGGCCACAGGGTTCCAGAATCCACCGATGTCATGTTAAAGGCCACAGGGTTCCAGAATCAAACCGTTCTCATGTTCCCGGGCCACAGGGTTCCAGAATCAAGCCTCAGTCATTTTGCCAGGCCAGAGTGTTCCACCATCAAACCTCAGTCATGATCCCAGGCCACATGTTTCCACAATGAAACCTCAGTCATTTTCTCAGGCCAAAGGTTTCCAGAATCAAACCTCAGTCATATTCCCAGGACACATGGTTCCAGAATCAAACCTGAGTCATGTTCGCGGGCCACAGGTTTCAACAATCAAACATCACTCATGTTCCCAGGACACAGGTGTCCAGAATCAAACCTCAGTCATGTACCCAGGGAACAGGCTTCCAGCAACAAACCTTTGTCATATTCCCAGGACACAGGGTTCCAGAATCAAACCTCAGTCTTGTTCCCAGGACAGAAGTTTCCAGAATCAACCCGATATCATGTTTCCTGGCCACAGTCTTCCAGTATCAAACCTCAGTCATGTTGCCAGGCCACAGGGTTCCACCATCAATACTCACTCATGTTCCCAGGCCACAGGGTTCAAGAATCAAACCGTTCTCATGTTCCCAGGCCACAGGGTTCCAGAATCCACCGATGTCATGTTAAAGGCCACAGGGTTCCAGAATCAAACCGTTCTCATGTTCCCGGGCCACAGGGTTCCAGAATCAAGGCTCAGTCATTTTGCCAGGCCAGAGTGTTCCACCATCAAACCTCAGTCATGATCCCAGGCCACATGTTTCCACAATGAAACCTCAGTCATTTTCCCAGGCCAAAGGTTTCCAAAATCAAACCTCAGTCATGTTCCCAGGACACATGGTTCCAGAATCAAACCTGAGTCATGTTCGCGGGCCACAGGTTTCAACCATCAAACCTCAGTCATGTTCCCAGGACACAGGGGTCCAGAATTAAACCTCAGTCATGTTCCCAGGGCACAGGCTTCCAGAAACAAACCTCAGTCATGTTCCCAGGACACAAGTTTCCAGAATCAACCAGATATCATGCTTCCTGGCCACAGTCTTCCAGAATCAAACCTTAGTCATGTTGCCAAGCCACAGGTTTCCACCATCAAACCTCAGACATGTTCCCAGGCCACAGGGTTCTAGAATCCACCGATGTCATGTTCCCAGGCCACAGGGTTCGAGAATCAATCCTCAGTTATGTTTCCAGGCTACAGGGTTCTAGAATAAAACCTCAGTCATGTTCCCAATCCACAGGGTTCCAGAACCAAGGCTCAGTCAGGTTCCCGGGGCACAGTAGTCCACAATCTAAACAGATGTCACATGCCCAGTCCCCAGGGTTCCAGAATCCACCGGTATCATGTTCCCAGGCCACAGGGTTCCAGAATCAATCCTCAGTTATGTTCCCAGGCTACAGGGTTCCAGAATAAAACCTCAGTCATGTTCCCAGTCCACAGGGTTTCAGAACCAAGGCTCAGTAAGGTTCCCGGGGCACAGTATTCCACAATCTAAACAGATGTCATGTTCCCAGGCCACAGTTTTCCAGAATCACGCCTCAGTCATGTTCCCAGGCCACAGGGATCCAGAATCAAACGTCAGTCATGTTGCCAGGCCACAGGTTTCTGCCATCAAACCTCAGTCACGTTCCCGGGCCACAGGGTTCCAGAATCAAGCCTCAGTCATTTTGCCAGGCCAGAGTGTTCCACCATCAAACCTCAGTCATGATCCCAGGCCACATGTTTCCACAATGAAACCTCAGTCATTTTCTCAGGCCAAAGGTTTCCAGAATCAAACCTCAGTCATATTCCCAGGACACATGGTTCCAGAATCAAACCTGAGTCATGTTCACAGGCCACAGGTTTCAACAATCAAACATCACTCATGTTCCCAGGACACAGGTGTCCAGAATCAAACGTCAGTCATGTACCCAGGGAACAGGCTTCCAGCAACAAACCTTTGTCATATTCCCAGGACACAGGGTTCCAGAATCAAACCTCAGTCTTTTTCCCAGGACAGAAGTTTCCAGAATCAACCCGATATCATGTTTCCTGGCCACAGTCTTCCAGTATCAAAACTCAGTCATGTTGCCAGGCCACAGGGTTCCACCATCAATCCTCACTCATGTTCCCAGGCCACAGGGTTCCAGAATCAAACCGTTCTCATGTTCCCAGGCCACAGGGTTCCAGAATCCACCGATGTCATGTTAAAGGCCACAGGGTTCCAGAATCAAACCGTTCTCATGTTCCCGGGCCACAGGGTTCCAGAATCAAGCCTCAGTCATTTTGCCAGGCCAGAGTGTTCCACCATCAAACCTCAGTCATGATCCCAGGCCACATGTTTCCACAATGAAACCTCAGTCATTTTCCCAGGCCAAAGGTTTCCAAAATCAAACCTCAGTCATGTTCCCAGGACACATGGTTCCAGAATCAAACCTGAGTCATGTTCGCGGGCCACAGGTTTCAACCATCAAACCTCAGTCATGTTCCCAGGACACAGGTGTCCAGAATCAAACCTCAGTCATGTTCCCAGGGCACAGGCTTCCAGAAACACACCTCAGTCATGTTCCCAGGACACAAGTTTCCAGAATCAACCAGATATCATGCTTCCTGGCCACAGTCTTCCAGAATCAAACCTTAGTCATGTTGCCAAGCCACAGGTTTCCACCATCAAACCTCAGACATGTTCCCAGGCCACAGGGTTCTAGAATCCACCGATGTCATGTTCCCAGGCCACGGGGTTCGAGAATCAATCCTCAGTTATGTTTCCAGGCTACAGGGTTCTAGAATAAAACCTCAGTCATGTTCCCAATCCACAGGGTTCCAGAACCAAGGCTCAGTCAGGTTCCCGGGGCACAGTATTCCACAATCTAAACAGATGTCACATGCCCAGTCCCCAGGGTTCCAGAATCCACCGGTATCATGTTCCCAGGCCACAGGGTTCCAGAATCAATCCTCAGTTATGTTCCCAGGCTACAGGGTTCCAGAATAAAACCTCAGTCATGTTCCCAGTCCACAGGGTATCAGAACCAAGGCTCAGTCAGGTTCCCGGGGCACAGTATTCCACAATCTAAACAGATGTCACGTGCCCAGTCCCCAGGGTTCCAGAATCCACCGGTATCATGTTCCCAGGCCACAGGGTTCCAGAATCAATCCTCAGTTATGTTCCCAGGCTACAGGGTTCCAGAATAAAACCTCAGTCATGTTCCCAGTCCACAGGGTTTCAGAACCAAGGCTCAGTCAGGTTCCCGGGGCACAGTATTCCACAATCTAAACAGATGTCATGTTCCCAGGCCACAGTTTTCCAGAATCACGCCTCAGTCATGTTCCCAGGCCACAGGGATCCAGAATCAAACGTCAGTCATGTTGCCAGGCCACAGGTTTCTGCCATCAAACCTCAGTCACGTTCCCGGGTCACAGGGTTCCTGAATCAAGCCTCAGTCATTTTGCCAGGCCAGAGTGTTCCACCATCAAACCTCAGTCATGATCCCAGGCCACATGTTTCCACAATGAAACCTCAGTCATTTTCTCAGGCCAAAGGTTTCCAGAATCAAACCTCAGTCATATTCCCAGGACACATGGTTCCAGAATCAAACCTGAGTCATGTTCGCAGGCCACAGGTTTCAACAATCAAACATCACTCATGTTCCCAGGACACAGGTGTCCAGAATCAAACGTCAGTCATGTACCCAGGGAACAGGCTTCCAGCAACAAACCTTTGTCATATTCCCAGGACACAGGGTTCCAGAATCAAACCTCAGTCTTGTTCCCAGGACAGAAGTTTCCAGAATCAACCCGATATCATGTTTCCTGGCCACAGTCTTCCAGTATCAAACCTCAGTCATGTTGCCAGGCCACAGGGTTCCACCATCAATCCTCACTCATGTTCCCAGGCCACAGGGTTCCAGAATCAAACCGTTCTCATGTTCCCAGGCCACAGGGTTCCAGAATCCACCGATGTCATGTTAAAGGCCACAGGGTTCCAGAATCAAACCGTTCTCATGTTCCCGGGCCACAGGGTTCCAGAATCAAGCCTCAGTCATTTTGCCAGGCCAGAGTGTTCCACCATCAAACCTCAGTCATGATCCCAGGCCACATGTTTCCACAATGAAACCTCATTCATTTTCCCAGGCCAAAGGTTTCCAAAATCAAACCTCAGTCATGTTCCCAGGACACATGGTTCCAGAATCAAACCTGAGTCATGTTCGCGGGCTACAGGTTTCAACCATCAAACCTCAGTCATGTTCCCAGGACACAGGGGTCCAGAATCAAACCTCAGTCATGTTCCCAGGGCACAGGCTTCCAGAAACAAACCTCAGTCATGTTCCCAGGAAACAAGTTTCCAGAATCAACCAGATATCATGCTTCCTGGCCACAGTCTTCCAGAATCAAACCTTAGTCATGTTGCCAAGCCACAGGTTTCCACCATCAAACCTCAGACATGTTCCCAGGCCACAGGGTTCTAGAATCCACCGATGTCATGTTCCCAGGCCACAGTGTTTGAGAATCAATCCTCAGTTATGTTTCCAGGCTACAGGGTTCTAGAATAAAACCTCAGTCATGTTCCCAATCCACAGGGTTCCAGAACCAAGGCTCAGTCAGGTTCCCGGGGCACAGTATTCCACAATCTAAACAGATGTCACATGCCCAGTCCCCAGGGTTCCAGAATCCACCGGTATCATGTTCCCAGGCCACAGGGTTCCAGAATCAATCCTCAGTTATGTTCCCAGGCTACAGGGTTCCAGAATAAAACCTCAGTCATGTTCCCAGTCCACAGGGTTTCAGAACCAAGGCTCAGTCAGGTTCCCGGGGCACAGTATTCCACAATCTAAACAGATGTCATGTTCCCAGGCCACAGTTTTCCAGAATCACGCCTCAGTCATGTTCCCAGGCCACAGGGATCCAGAATCAAACGTCAGTCATGTTGCCAGGCCACAGGTTTCTGCCATCAAACCTCAGTCACGTTCCCGGGCCACAGGGTTCCAGAATCAAGCCTCAGTCATTTTGCCAGGCCAGAGTGTTCCACCATCAAACCTCAGTCATGATCCCAGGCCACATGTTTCCACAATGAAACCTCAGTCATTTTCTCAGGCCAAAGGTTTCCAGAATCAAACCTCAGTCATATTCCCAGGACACATGGTTCCAGAATCAAACCTGAGTCATGTTCGCAGGCCACAGGTTTCAACAATCAAACATCACTCATGTTCCCAGGACACAGGTGTCCAGAATCAAACCTCAGTCATGTACCCAGGGAACAGGCTTCCAGCAACAAACCTTTGTCATATTCCCAGGACACAGGGTTCCAGAATCAAACCTCAGTCTTGTTCCCAGGACAGAAGTTTCCAGAATCAACCCGATATCATGTTTCCTGGCCACAGTCTTCCAGTATCAAACCTCAGTCATGTTGCCAGGCCACAGGGTTCCACCATCAATCCTCACTCATGTTCCCAGGCCACAGGGTTCCAGAATCAAACCGTTCTCATGTTCCCAGGCCACAGGGTTCCAGAATCCACCGATGTCATGTTAAAGGCCACAGGGTTCCAGAATCAAACCGTTCTCATGTTCCCGGGCCACAGGGTTCCAGAATCAAGCCTCAGTCATTTTGCCAGGCCAGAGTGTTCCACCATCAAACCTCAGTCATGATCCCAGGCCACATGTTTCCACAATGAAACCTCAGTCATTTTCCCAGGCCAAAGGTTTCCAAAATCAAACCTCAGTCATGTTCCCAGGACACATGGTTCCAGAATCAAACCTGAGTCATGTTCGCGGGCCACAGGTTTCAACCATCAAACCTCAGTCATGTTCCCAGGACACAGGTGTCCAGAATCAAACCTCAGTCATGTTCCCAGTGCACAGGCTTCCAGAAACACACCTCAGTCATGTTCCCAGGACACAAGTTTCCAGAATCAACCAGATATCATGCTTCCTGGCCACAGTCTTCCAGAATCAAACCTTAGTCATGTTGCCAAGCCACAGGTTTCCACCATCAAACCTCAGACATGTTCCCAGGCCACAGGGTTCTAGAATCCACCGATGTCATGTTCCCAGGCCACAGGGTTCGAGAATCAATCCTCAGTTATGTTTCCAGGCTACAGGGTTCTAGAATAAAACCTCAGTCATGTTCCCAATCCACAGGGTTCCAGAACCAAGGCTCAGTCAGGTTCCCGGGGCACAGTATTCCACAATCTAAACAGATGTCACATGCCCAGTCCCCAGGGTTCCAGAATCCACCGGTATCATGTTCCCAGGCCACAGGGTTCCAGAATCAATCCTCAGTTATGTTCCCAGGCTACAGGGTTCCAGAATAAAACCTCAGTCATGTTCCCAGTCCACAGGGTTTCAGAACCAAGGCTCAGTCAGGTTCCCGGGGCACAGTATTCCACAATCTAAACAGATGTCATGTTCCCAGGCCACAGTTTTCCAGAATCACGCCTCAGTCATGTTCCCAGGCCACAGGGATCCAGAATCAAACGTCAGTCATGTTGCCAGGCCACAGGTTTCTGCCATCAAACCTCAGTCACGTTCCCGGGCCACAGGGTTCCAGAATCAAGCCTCAGTCATTTTGCCAGGCCAGAGTGTTCCACCATCAAACCTCAGTCATGATCCCATGCCACATGTTTCCACAATGAAACCTCAGTCATTTTCTCAGGCCAAAGGTTTCCAGAATCAAACCTCAGTCATATTCCCAGGACACATGGTTCCAGAATCAAACCTGAGTCATGTTCGCAGGCCACAGGTTTCAACAATCAAACATCACTCATGTTCCCAGGACACAGGTGTCCAGAATCAAACCTCAGTCATGTACCCAGGGAACAGGCTTCCAGCAACAAACCTTTGTCATATTCCCAGGACACAGGGTTCCAGAATCAAACCTCAGTCTTGTTCCCAGGACAGAAGTTTCCAGAATCAACCCGATATCATGTTTCCTGGCCACAGTCTTCCAGTATCAAACCTCAGTCATGTTGCCTGGCCACAGGGTTCCACCATCAATCCTCACTCATGTTCCCAGGCCACAGGGTTCCAGAATCAAACCGTTCTCATGTTCCCAGGCCACAGGGTTCCAGAATCCACCGATGTCATGTTAAAGGCCACAGGGTTCCAGAATCAAACCGTTCTCATGTTCCCGGGCCACAGGGTTCCAGAATCAAGCCTCAGTCATTTTGCCAGGCCAGAGTGTTCCACCATCAAACCTCAGTCATGATCCCAGGCCACATGTTTCCACAATGAAACCTCAGTCATTTTCTCAGGCCAAAGGTTTCCAGAATCAAACCTCAGTCATATTCCCAGGACACATGGTTCCAGAATCAAACCTGAGTCATGTTCGCGGGCCACAGGTTTCAACAATCAAACATCACTCATGTTCCCAGGACACAGGTGTCCAGAATCAAACCTCAGTCATGTACCCAGGGAACAGGCTTCCAGCAACAAACCTTTGTCATATTCCCAGGACACAGGGTTCCAGAATCAAACCTCAGTCTTGTTCCCAGGACAGAAGTTTCCAGAATCAACCCGATATCATGTTTCCTGGCCACAGTCTTCCAGTATCAAACCTCAGTCATGTTGCCAGGCCACAGGGTTCCACCATCAATACTCACTCATGTTCCCAGGCCACAGGGTTCAAGAATCAAACCGTTCTCATGTTCCCAGGCCACAGGGTTCCAGAATCCACCGATGTCATGTTAAAGGCCACAGGGTTCCAGAATCAAACCGTTCTCATGTTCCCGGGCCACAGGGTTCCAGAATCAAGGCTCAGTCATTTTGCCAGGCCAGAGTGTTCCACCATCAAACCTCAGTCATGATCCCAGGCCACATGTTTCCACAATGAAACCTCAGTCATTTTCCCAGGCCAAAGGTTTCCAAAATCAAACCTCAGTCATGTTCCCAGGACACATGGTTCCAGAATCAAACCTGAGTCATGTTCGCGGGCCACAGGTTTCAACCATCAAACCTCAGTCATGTTCCCAGGACACAGGGGTCCAGAATTAAACCTCAGTCATGTTCCCAGGGCACAGGCTTCCAGAAACAAACCTCAGTCATGTTCCCAGGACACAAGTTTCCAGAATCAACCAGATATCATGCTTCCTGGCCACAGTCTTCCAGAATCAAACCTTAGTCATGTTGCCAAGCCACAGGTTTCCACCATCAAACCTCAGACATGTTCCCAGGCCACAGGGTTCTAGAATCCACCGATGTCATGTTCCCAGGCCACAGGGTTCGAGAATCAATCCTCAGTTATGTTTCCAGGCTACAGGGTTCTAGAATAAAACCTCAGTCATGTTCCCAATCCACAGGGTTCCAGAACCAAGGCTCAGTCAGGTTCCCGGGGCACAGTAGTCCACAATCTAAACAGATGTCACATGCCCAGTCCCCAGGGTTCCAGAATCCACCGGTATCATGTTCCCAGGCCACAGGGTTCCAGAATCAATCCTCAGTTATGTTCCCAGGCTACAGGGTTCCAGAATAAAACCTCAGTCATGTTCCCAGTCCACAGGGTTTCAGAACCAAGGCTCAGTAAGGTTCCCGGGGCACAGTATTCCACAATCTAAACAGATGTCATGTTCCCAGGCCACAGTTTTCCAGAATCACGCCTCAGTCATGTTCCCAGGCCACAGGGATCCAGAATCAAACGTCAGTCATGTTGCCAGGCCACAGGTTTCTGCCATCAAACCTCAGTCACGTTCCCGGGCCACAGGGTTCCAGAATCAAGCCTCAGTCATTTTGCCAGGCCAGAGTGTTCCACCATCAAACCTCAGTCATGATCCCAGGCCACATGTTTCCACAATGAAACCTCAGTCATTTTCTCAGGCCAAAGGTTTCCAGAATCAAACCTCAGTCATATTCCCAGGACACATGGTTCCAGAATCAAACCTGAGTCATGTTCACAGGCCACAGGTTTCAACAATCAAACATCACTCATGTTCCCAGGACACAGGTGTCCAGAATCAAACGTCAGTCATGTACCCAGGGAACAGGCTTCCAGCAACAAACCTTTGTCATATTCCCAGGACACAGGGTTCCAGAATCAAACCTCAGTCTTTTTCCCAGGACAGAAGTTTCCAGAATCAACCCGATATCATGTTTCCTGGCCACAGTCTTCCAGTATCAAAACTCAGTCATGTTGCCAGGCCACAGGGTTCCACCATCAATCCTCACTCATGTTCCCAGGCCACAGGGTTCCAGAATCAAACCGTTCTCATGTTCCCAGGCCACAGGGTTCCAGAATCCACCGATGTCATGTTAAAGGCCACAGGGTTCCAGAATCAAACCGTTCTCATGTTCCCGGGCCACAGGGTTCCAGAATCAAGCCTCAGTCATTTTGCCAGGCCAGAGTGTTCCACCATCAAACCTCAGTCATGATCCCAGGCCACATGTTTCCACAATGAAACCTCAGTCATTTTCCCAGGCCAAAGGTTTCCAAAATCAAACCTCAGTCATGTTCCCAGGACACATGGTTCCAGAATCAAACCTGAGTCATGTTCGCGGGCCACAGGTTTCAACCATCAAACCTCAGTCATGTTCCCAGGACACAGGTGTCCAGAATCAAACCTCAGTCATGTTCCCAGGGCACAGGCTTCCAGAAACACACCTCAGTCATGTTCCCAGGACACAAGTTTCCAGAATCAACCAGATATCATGCTTCCTGGCCACAGTCTTCCAGAATCAAACCTTAGTCATGTTGCCAAGCCACAGGTTTCCACCATCAAACCTCAGACATGTTCCCAGGCCACAGGGTTCTAGAATCCACCGATGTCATGTTCCCAGGCCACGGGGTTCGAGAATCAATCCTCAGTTATGTTTCCAGGCTACAGGGTTCTAGAATAAAACCTCAGTCATGTTCCCAATCCACAGGGTTCCAGAACCAAGGCTCAGTCAGGTTCCCGGGGCACAGTATTCCACAATCTAAACAGATGTCACATGCCCAGTCCCCAGGGTTCCAGAATCCACCGGTATCATGTTCCCAGGCCACAGGGTTCCAGAATCAATCCTCAGTTATGTTCCCAGGCTACAGGGTTCCAGAATAAAACCTCAGTCATGTTCCCAGTCCACAGGGTATCAGAACCAAGGCTCAGTCAGGTTCCCGGGGCACAGTATTCCACAATCTAAACAGATGTCACGTGCCCAGTCCCCAGGGTTCCAGAATCCACCGGTATCATGTTCCCAGGCCACAGGGTTCCAGAATCAATCCTCAGTTATGTTCCCAGGCTACAGGGTTCCAGAATAAAACCTCAGTCATGTTCCCAGTCCACAGGGTTTCAGAACCAAGGCTCAGTCAGGTTCCCGGGGCACAGTATTCCACAATCTAAACAGATGTCATGTTCCCAGGCCACAGTTTTCCAGAATCACGCCTCAGTCATGTTCCCAGGCCACAGGGATCCAGAATCAAACGTCAGTCATGTTGCCAGGCCACAGGTTTCTGCCATCAAACCTCAGTCACGTTCCCGGGTCACAGGGTTCCTGAATCAAGCCTCAGTCATTTTGCCAGGCCAGAGTGTTCCACCATCAAACCTCAGTCATGATCCCAGGCCACATGTTTCCACAATGAATCCTCAGTCATTTTCTCAGGCCAAAGGTTTCCAGAATCAAACCTCAGTCATATTCCCAGGACACATGGTTCCAGAATCAAACCTGAGTCATGTTCGCAGGCCACAGGTTTCAACAATCAAACATCACTCATGTTCCCAGGACACAGGTGTCCAGAATCAAACGTCAGTCATGTACCCAGGGAACAGGCTTCCAGCAACAAACCTTTGTCATATTCCCAGGACACAGGGTTCCAGAATCAAACCTCAGTCTTGTTCCCAGGACAGAAGTTTCCAGAATCAACCCGATATCATGTTTCCTGGCCACAGTCTTCCAGTATCAAACCTCAGTCATGTTGCCAGGCCACAGGGTTCCACCATCAATCCTCACTCATGTTCCCAGGCCACAGGGTTCCAGAATCAAACCGTTCTCATGTTCCCAGGCCACAGGGTTCCAGAATCCACCGATGTCATGTTAAAGGCCACAGGGTTCCAGAATCAAACCGTTCTCATGTTCCCGGGCCACAGGGTTCCAGAATCAAGCCTCAGTCATTTTGCCAGGCCAGAGTGTTCCACCATCAAACCTCAGTCATGATCCCAGGCCACATGTTTCCACAATGAAACCTCAGTCATTTTCCCAGGCCAAAGGTTTCCAAAATCAAACCTCAGTCATGTTCCCAGGACACATGGTTCCAGAATCAAACCTGAGTCATGTTCGCGGGCCACAGGTTTCAACCATCAAACCTCAGTCATGTTCCCAGGACACAGGGGTCCAGAATCAAACCTCAGTCATGTTCCCAGGGCACAGGCTTCCAGAAACAAACCTCAGTCATGTTCCCAGGACACAAGTTTCCAGAATCAACCAGATATCATGCTTCCTGGCCACAGTCTTCCAGAATCAAACCTTAGTCATGTTGCCAAGCCACAGGTTTCCACCATCAAACCTCAGATATGTTCAAAGGCCACAGGGTTCTAGAATCCACCGATGTCATGTTCCCAGGCCACAGGGTTCGAGAATCAATCCTCAGTTATGTTTCCCGGCTACAGGGTTCTAGAATAAAACCTCAGTCATGTTCCCAATCCACAGGGTTCCAGAACCAAGGCTCAGTCAGGTTCCCGGGGCACAGTATTCCACAATCTAAACAGATGTCACATGCCCAGTCCCAGGGTTCCAGAATCCACCGGTATCATTTTCCCAGGCCACAGGGTTCCAGAATCAATCCTCAGTTATGTTCCCAGGCTACAGGGTTCCAGAATAAAACCTCAGTCATGTTCCCAGTCCACAGGGTTTCAGAACCAAGGCTCAGTCAGGTTCCCGGGGCACAGTATTCCACAATCTAAACAGATGTCATGTTCCCAGGCCACAGTTTTCCAGAATCACGCCTCAGTCATGTTCCGAGGCCACAGGGATCCAGAATCAAACGTCAGTCATGTTGCCAGACCACAGGTTTCTGCCATCAAACCTCAGTCACGTTCCCGGGCCACAGGGTTCCAGAATCAAGCCTCAGTCATTTTGCCAGGCCAGAGTGTTCCACCATCAAACCTCAGACATGATCCCAGGCCACATGTTTCCACAATGAAACCTCAGTCATTTTCCCAGGCCAAAGGTTTCCAAAATCAAACCTCAGTCATGTTCCCAGGACACATGGTTCCAGAATCAAACCTGAGTCATGTTCGCGGGCCACAGGTTTCAACCATCAAACCTCATTCATGTTCCCAGGACACAGGTGTCCAGAATCAAACCTCAGTCATGTTCCCAGGGCACAGGCTTCCAGAAACAAACCTCAGTCATGTTCCCAGGACACAAGTTTCCAGAATCAACCAGATATCATGCTTCCTGGCCACAGTCTTCCAGAATCAAACCTTAGTCGTGTTGCCAAGCCACAGGTTTCCACCATCAAACCTCAGACATGTTCCCAGGCCACAGGGTTCTAGAATCCACCGATGTCATGTTCCCAGGCCACAGGGTTCGAGAATCAATCCACAGTTATGTTTCCAGGTTACAGGGTTCTAGAATAAAACCTCAGTCATGTTCCCAATCCACAGGGTTCCAGAACCAAGGCTCAGTCAGGTTCCCGGGGCACAGTATTCCACAATCTAAACAGATGTCACATGCCCAGTCCCCAGGGTTCCAGAATCCACCGGTATCATGTTCCCAGGACACAGGGTTCCAGAATCAATCCTCAGTTATGTTCCCAGGCTACAGGGTTCCAGAATAAAACCTCAGTCATGTTCCCAGTCCACAGGGTTTCAGAACCAAGGCTCAGTCAGGTTCCCGGGGCACAGTATTCCACAATCTAAACAGATGTCATGTTCCCAGGCCACAGTTTTCCAGAATCACGCCTCAGTCATGTTCCCAGGCCACAGGGATCCAGAATCAAACGTCAGTCATGTTGCCAGGCCACAGGTTTCTGCCATCAAACCTCAGTCACGTTCCCGGGCCACAGGGTTCCAGCATCAAATCTCAGTCATTTTGCCAGGCCAGAGTGTTCCACCATCAAACCTCAGTCATGATCCCAGGCCACATGTTTCCACAATGAAATCTCAGTCATTTTCCCAGGCCAAAGGTTTCCAAAATCAAACCTCAGTCATGTTCCCAGGACACATGGTTCCAGAATCAAACCTGAGTCATGTTCGCAGGCCACAGGTTTCAACAATCAAACATCACTCAATTTCCCAGGACACAGGTGTCCAGAATCAAACCTCAGTCATGTACCCAGGGAACAGGCTTCCAGCAACAAACCTTTGTCATATTCCCAGGACACAGGGTTCCAGAATCAAACCTGAGTCATGTTCGCGGGCCACAGGTTTCAACCATCAAACCTCAGTCATGTTCCCAGGACACAGGTGTCCAGAATCAAACCTCAGTCATGTTCCCAGGGCACAGGCTTCCAGAAACACACCTCAGTCATGTTCCCAGGACACAAGTTTCCAGAATCAACCAGATATCATGCTTCCTGGCCACAGTCTTCCAGAATCAAACCTTAGTCATGTTGCCAAGCCACAGGTTTCCACCATCAAACCTCAGACATGTTCCCAGGCCACAGGGTTCTAGAATCCACCGATGTCATGTTCCCAGGCCACGGGGTTCGAGAATCAATCCTCAGTTATGTTTCCAGGCTACAGGGTTCTAGAATAAAACCTCAGTCATGTTCCCAATCCACAGGGTTCCAGAACCAAGGCTCAGTCAGGTTCCCGGGGCACAGTATTCCACAATCTAAACAGATGTCACATGCCCAGTCCCCAGGGTTCCAGAATCCACCGGTATCATGTTCCCAGGCCACAGGGTTCCAGAATCAATCCTCAGTTATGTTCCCAGGCTACAGGGTTCCAGAATAAAACCTCAGTCATGTTCCCAGTCCACAGGGTATCAGAACCAAGGCTCAGTCAGGTTCCCGGGGCACAGTATTCCACAATCTAAACAGATGTCACGTGCCCAGTCCCCAGGGTTCCAGAATCCACCGGTATCATGTTCCCAGGCCACAGGGTTCCAGAATCAATCCTCAGTTATGTTCCCAGGCTACAGGGTTCCAGAATAAAACCTCAGTCATGTTCCCAGTCCACAGGGTTTCAGAACCAAGGCTCAGTCAGGTTCCCGGGGCACAGTATTCCACAATCTAAACAGATGTCATGTTCCCAGGCCACAGTTTTCCAGAATCACGCCTCAGTCATGTTCCCAGGCCACAGGGATCCAGAATCAAACGTCAGTCATGTTGCCAGGCCACAGGTTTCTGCCATCAAACCTCAGTCACGTTCCCGGGTCACAGGGTTCCTGAATCAAGCCTCAGTCATTTTGCCAGGCCAGAGTGTTCCACCATCAAACCTCAGTCATGATCCCAGGCCACATGTTTCCACAATGAATCCTCAGTCATTTTCTCAGGCCAAAGGTTTCCAGAATCAAACCTCAGTCATATTCCCAGGACACATGGTTCCAGAATCAAACCTGAGTCATGTTCGCAGGCCACAGGTTTCAACAATCAAACATCACTCATGTTCCCAGGACACAGGTGTCCAGAATCAAACGTCAGTCATGTACCCAGGGAACAGGCTTCCAGCAACAAACCTTTGTCATATTCCCAGGACACAGGGTTCCAGAATCAAACCTCAGTCTTGTTCCCAGGACAGAAGTTTCCAGAATCAACCCGATATCATGTTTCCTGGCCACAGTCTTCCAGTATCAAACCTCAGTCATGTTGCCAGGCCACAGGGTTCCACCATCAATCCTCACTCATGTTCCCAGGCCACAGGGTTCCAGAATCAAACCGTTCTCATGTTCCCAGGCCACAGGGTTCCAGAATCCACCGATGTCATGTTAAAGGCCACAGGGTTCCAGAATCAAACCGTTCTCATGTTCCCGGGCCACAGGGTTCCAGAATCAAGCCTCAGTCATTTTGCCAGGCCAGAGTGTTCCACCATCAAACCTCAGTCATGATCCCAGGCCACATGTTTCCACAATGAAACCTCAGTCATTTTCCCAGGCCAAAGGTTTCCAAAATCAAACCTCAGTCATGTTCCCAGGACACATGGTTCCAGAATCAAACCTGAGTCATGTTCGCGGGCCACAGGTTTCAACCATCAAACCTCAGTCATGTTCCCAGGACACAGGGGTCCAGAATCAAACCTCAGTCATGTTCCCAGGGCACAGGCTTCCAGAAACAAACCTCAGTCATGTTCCCAGGACACAAGTTTCCAGAATCAACCAGATATCATGCTTCCTGGCCACAGTCTTCCAGAATCAAACCTTAGTCATGTTGCCAAGCCACAGGTTTCCACCATCAAACCTCAGATATGTTCAAAGGCCACAGGGTTCTAGAATCCACCGATGTCATGTTCCCAGGCCACAGGGTTCGAGAATCAATCCTCAGTTATGTTTCCCGGCTACAGGGTTCTAGAATAAAACCTCAGTCATGTTCCCAATCCACAGGGTTCCAGAACCAAGGCTCAGTCAGGTTCCCGGGGCACAGTATTCCACAATCTAAACAGATGTCACATGCCCAGTCCCAGGGTTCCAGAATCCACCGGTATCATTTTCCCAGGCCACAGGGTTCCAGAATCAATCCTCAGTTATGTTCCCAGGCTACAGGGTTCCAGAATAAAACCTCAGTCATGTTCCCAGTCCACAGGGTTTCAGAACCAAGGCTCAGTCAGGTTCCCGGGGCACAGTATTCCACAATCTAAACAGATGTCATGTTCCCAGGCCACAGTTTTCCAGAATCACGCCTCAGTCATGTTCCGAGGCCACAGGGATCCAGAATCAAACGTCAGTCATGTTGCCAGACCACAGGTTTCTGCCATCAAACCTCAGTCACGTTCCCGGGCCACAGGGTTCCAGAATCAAGCCTCAGTCATTTTGCCAGGCCAGAGTGTTCCACCATCAAACCTCAGACATGATCCCAGGCCACATGTTTCCACAATGAAACCTCAGTCATTTTCCCAGGCCAAAGGTTTCCAAAATCAAACCTCAGTCATGTTCCCAGGACACATGGTTCCAGAATCAAACCTGAGTCATGTTCGCGGGCCACAGGTTTCAACCATCAAACCTCAGTCATGTTCCCAGGACACAGGTGTCCAGAATCAAACCTCAGTCATGTTCCCAGGGCACAGGCTTCCAGAAACAAACCTCAGTCATGTTCCCAGGACACAAGTTTCCAGAATCAACCAGATATCATGCTTCCTGGCCACAGTCTTCCAGAATCAAACCTTAGTCGTGTTGCCAAGCCACAGGTTTCCACCATCAAACCTCAGACATGTTCCCAGGCCACAGGGTTCTAGAATCCACCGATGTCATGTTCCCAGGCCACAGGGTTCGAGAATCAATCCACAGTTATGTTTCCAGGTTACAGGGTTCTAGAATAAAACCTCAGTCATGTTCCCAATCCACAGGGTTCCAGAACCAAGGCTCAGTCAGGTTCCCGGGGCACAGTATTCCACAATCTAAACAGATGTCATGTTCCCAGGCCACAGTTTTCCAGAATCACGCCTCAGTCATGTTCCCAGGCCACAGGGATCCAGAATCAAACGTCAGTCATGTTGCCAGGCCACAGGTTTCTGCCATCAAACCTCAGTCACGTTCCCGGGCCACAGGGTTCCAGCATCAAATCTCAGTCATTTTGCCAGGCCAGAGTGTTCCACCATCAAACCTCAGTCATGATCCCAGGCCACATGTTTCCACAATGAAATCTCAGTCATTTTCCCAGGCCAAAGGTTTCCAAAATCAAACCTCAGTCATGTTCCCAGGACACATGGTTCCAGAATCAAACCTGAGTCATGTTCGCAGGCCACAGGTTTCAACAATCAAACATCACTCAATTTCCCAGGACACAGGTGTCCAGAATCAAACCTCAGTCATGTACCCAGGGAACAGGCTTCCAGCAACAAACCTTTGTCATATTCCCAGGACACAGGGTTCCAGAATCAAACCTCAGTCTTGTTCCCAGGACAGAAGTTTCCAGAATCAACCCGATATCATGTTTCCTGGCCACAGTCTTCCAGTATCAAACCTCAGTCATGTTGCCAGGCCACAGTGTTCCACCATCAATCCTCACTCATGTTCCCAGGCCACAGGGTTCCAGAATCAAACCGTTCTCATGTTCCCAGGCCACAGGGTTCCAGAATCCACCGATGTCATGTTAAAGGCCACAGGGTTCCAGAATCAAACCGTTCTCATGTTCCCGGGCCACAGGGTTCCAGAATCAAGGCTCAGTCATTTTGCCAGGCCAGAGTGTTCCACCATCAAACCTCAGTCATGATCCCAGGCCACATGTTTCCACAATGAAACCTCAGTCATTTTCCCAGGCCAAAGGTTTCCAAAATCAAACCTCAGTCATGTTCCCAGGACACATGGTTCCAGAATCAAACCTGAGTCATGTTCGCGGGCCACAGGTTTCAACCATCAAACCTCAGTCATGTCCCCAGGACACAGGTGTCCAGAATCAAACCTCAGTCATGTTCCCAGGGCACAGGCTTCCAGAAACACACCTCAGTCATGTTCCCAGGACACAAGTTTCCAGAATCAACCAGATATCATGCTTCCTGGCCACAGTCTTCCAGAATCAAACCTTAGTCATGTTGCCAAGCCACAGGTTTCCACCATCAAACCTCAGACATGTTCCCAGGCCACAGGGTTCTAGAATCCACCGATGTCATGTTCCCAGGCCACAGGGTTCGAGAATCAATCCTCAGTTATGTTTCCAGGCTACAGGGTTCTAGAATAAAACCTCAGTCATGTTCCCAATCCACAGGGTTCCAGAACCAAGGCTCAGTCAGGTTCCCGGGGCACAGTAGTCCACAATCTAAACAGATGTCACATGCCCAGTCCCCAGGGTTCCAGAATCCACCGGTATCATGTTCCCAGGCCACAGGGTTCCAGAATCAATCCTCAGTTATGTTCCCAGGCTACAGGGTTCCAGAATAAAACCTCAGTCATGTTCCCAGTCCACAGGGTATCAGAACCAAGGCTCAGTCAGGTTCCCGGGGCACAGTATTCCACAATCTAAACAGATGTCACGTGCCCAGTCCCCAGGGTTCCAGAATCCACCGGTATCATGTTCCCAGGCCACAGGGTTCCAGAATCAATCCTCAGTTATGTTCCCAGGCTACAGGGTTCCAGAATAAAACCTCAGTCATGTTCCCAGTCCACAGGGTTTCAGAACCAAGGCTCAGTCAGGTTCCCGGGGCACAGTATTCCACAATCTAAACAGATGTCATGTTCCCAGGCCACAGTTTTCCAGAATCACGCCTCAGTCATGTTCCCAGGCCACAGGGATCCAGAATCAAACGTCAGTCATGTTGCCAGGCCACAGGTTTCTGCCATCAAACCTCAGTCACGTTCCCGGGTCACAGGGTTCCTGAATCAAGCCTCAGTCATTTTGCCAGGCCAGAGTGTTCCACCATCAAACCTCAGTCATGATCCCAGGCCACATGTTTCCACAATGAATCCTCAGTCATTTTCTCAGGCCAAAGGTTTCCAGAATCAAACCTCAGTCATATTCCCAGGACACATGGTTCCAGAATCAAACCTGAGTCATGTTCGCAGGCCACAGGTTTCAACAATCAAACATCACTCATGTTCCCAGGACACAGGTGTCCAGAATCAAACGTCAGTCATGTACCCAGGGAACAGGCTTCCAGCAACAAACCTTTGTCATATTCCCAGGACACAGGGTTCCAGAATCAAACCTCAGTCTTGTTCCCAGGACAGAAGTTTCCAGAATCAACCCGATATCATGTTTCCTGGCCACAGTCTTCCAGTATCAAACCTCAGTCATGTTGCCAGGCCACAGGGTTCCACCATCAATCCTCACTCATGTTCCCAGGCCACAGGGTTCCAGAATCAAACCGTTCTCATGTTCCCAGGCCACAGGGTTCCAGAATCCACCGATGTCATGTTAAAGGCCACAGGGTTCCAGAATCAAACCGTTCTCATGTTCCCGGGCCACAGGGTTCCAGAATCAAGCCTCAGTCATTTTGCCAGGCCAGAGTGTTCCACCATCAAACCTCAGTCATGATCCCAGGCCACATGTTTCCACAATGAAACCTCAGTCATTTTCCCAGGCCAAAGGTTTCCAAAATCAAACCTCAGTCATGTTCCCAGGACACATGGTTCCAGAATCAAACCTGAGTCATGTTCGCGGGCCACAGGTTTCAACCATCAAACCTCAGTCATGTTCCCAGGACACAGGGGTCCAGAATCAAACCTCAGTCATGTTCCCAGGGCACAGGCTTCCAGAAACAAACCTCAGTCATGTTCCCAGGACACAAGTTTCCAGAATCAACCAGATATCATGCTTCCTGGCCACAGTCTTCCAGAATCAAACCTTAGTCATGTTGCCAAGCCACAGGTTTCCACCATCAAACCTCAGATATGTTCAAAGGCCACAGGGTTCTAGAATCCACCGATGTCATGTTCCCAGGCCACAGGGTTCGAGAATCAATCCTCAGTTATGTTTCCCGGCTACAGGGTTCTAGAATAAAACCTCAGTCATGTTCCCAATCCACAGGGTTCCAGAACCAAGGCTCAGTCAGGTTCCCGGGGCACAGTATTCCACAATCTAAACAGATGTCACATGCCCAGTCCCAGGGTTCCAGAATCCACCGGTATCATTTTCCCAGGCCACAGGGTTCCAGAATCAATCCTCAGTTATGTTCCCAGGCTACAGGGTTCCAGAATAAAACCTCAGTCATGTTCCCAGTCCACAGGGTTTCAGAACCAAGGCTCAGTCAGGTTCCCGGGGCACAGTATTCCACAATCTAAACAGATGTCATGTTCCCAGGCCACAGTTTTCCAGAATCACGCCTCAGTCATGTTCCGAGGCCACAGGGATCCAGAATCAAACGTCAGTCATGTTGCCAGACCACAGGTTTCTGCCATCAAACCTCAGTCACGTTCCCGGGCCACAGGGTTCCAGAATCAAGCCTCAGTCATTTTGCCAGGCCAGAGTGTTCCACCATCAAACCTCAGACATGATCCCAGGCCACATGTTTCCACAATGAAACCTCAGTCATTTTCCCAGGCCAAAGGTTTCCAAAATCAAACCTCAGTCATGTTCCCAGGACACATGGTTCCAGAATCAAACCTGAGTCATGTTCGCGGGCCACAGGTTTCAACCATCAAACCTCAGTCATGTTCCCAGGACACAGGTGTCCAGAATCAAACCTCAGTCATGTTCCCAGGGCACAGGCTTCCAGAAACAAACCTCAGTCATGTTCCCAGGACACAAGTTTCCAGAATCAACCAGATATCATGCTTCCTGGCCACAGTCTTCCAGAATCAAACCTTAGTCGTGTTGCCAAGCCACAGGTTTCCACCATCAAACCTCAGACATGTTCCCAGGCCACAGGGTTCTAGAATCCACCGATGTCATGTTCCCAGGCCACAGGGTTCGAGAATCAATCCACAGTTATGTTTCCAGGTTACAGGGTTCTAGAATAAAACCTCAGTCATGTTCCCAATCCACAGGGTTCCAGAACCAAGGCTCAGTCAGGTTCCCGGGGCACAGTATTCCACAATCTAAACAGATGTCACATGCCCAGTCCCCAGGGTTCCAGAATCCACCGGTATCATGTTCCCAGGACACAGGGTTCCAGAATCAATCCTCAGTTATGTTCCCAGGCTACAGGGTTCCAGAATAAAACCTCAGTCATGTTCCCAGTCCACAGGGTTTCAGAACCAAGGCTCAGTCAGGTTCCCGGGGCACAGTATTCCACAATCTAAACAGATGTCATGTTCCCAGGCCACAGTTTTCCAGAATCACGCCTCAGTCATGTTCCCAGGCCACAGGGATCCAGAATCAAACGTCAGTCATGTTGCCAGGCCACAGGTTTCTGCCATCAAACCTCAGTCACGTTCCCGGGCCACAGGGTTCCAGCATCAAATCTCAGTCATTTTGCCAGGCCAGAGTGTTCCACCATCAAACCTCAGTCATGATCCCAGGCCACATGTTTCCACAATGAAATCTCAGTCATTTTCCCAGGCCAAAGGTTTCCAAAATCAAACCTCAGTCATGTTCCCAGGACACATGGTTCCAGAATCAAACCTGAGTCATGTTCGCAGGCCACAGGTTTCAACAATCAAACATCACTCAATTTCCCAGGACACAGGTGTCCAGAATCAAACCTCAGTCATGTACCCAGGGAACAGGCTTCCAGCAACAAACCTTTGTCATATTCCCAGGACACAGGGTTCCAGAATCAAACCTCAGTCTTGTTCCCAGGACAGAAGTTTCCAGAATCAACCCGATATCATGTTTCCTGGCCACAGTCTTCCAGTATCAAACCTCAGTCATGTTGCCAGGCCACAGTGTTCCACCATCAATCCTCACTCATGTTCCCAGGCCACAGGGTTCCAGAATCAAACCGTTCTCATGTTCCCAGGCCACAGGGTTCCAGAATCCACCGATGTCATGTTAAAGGCCACAGGGTTCCAGAATCAAACCGTTCTCATGTTCCCGGGCCACAGGGTTCCAGAATCAAGGCTCAGTCATTTTGCCAGGCCAGAGTGTTCCACCATCAAACCTCAGTCATGATCCCAGGCCACATGTTTCCACAATGAAACCTCAGTCATTTTCCCAGGCCAAAGGTTTCCAAAATCAAACCTCAGTCATGTTCCCAGGACACATGGTTCCAGAATCAAACCTGAGTCATGTTCGCGGGCCACAGGTTTCAACCATCAAACCTCAGTCATGTCCCCAGGACACAGGTGTCCAGAATCAAACCTCAGTCATGTTCCCAGGGCACAGGCTTCCAGAAACACACCTCAGTCATGTTCCCAGGACACAAGTTTCCAGAATCAACCAGATATCATGCTTCCTGGCCACAGTCTTCCAGAATCAAACCTTAGTCATGTTGCCAAGCCACAGGTTTCCACCATCAAACCTCAGACATGTTCCCAGGCCACAGGGTTCTAGAATCCACCGATGTCATGTTCCCAGGCCACAGGGTTCGAGAATCAATCCTCAGTTATGTTTCCAGGCTACAGGGTTCTAGAATAAAACCTCAGTCATGTTCCCAATCCACAGGGTTCCATAACCAAGGCTCAGTCAGGTTCCCGGGGCACAGTAGTCCACAATCTAAACAGATGTCACATGCCCAGTCCCCAGGGTTCCAGAATCCACCGGTATCATGTTCCCAGGCCACAGGGTTCCAGAATCAATCCTCAGTTATGTTCCCAGGCTACAGGGTTCCAGAATAAAACCTCAGTCATGTTCCCAGTCCACAGGGTTTCAGAACCAAGGCTCAGTCAGGTTCCCGGGGCACAGTATTCCACAATCTAAACAGATGTCATGTTCCCAGGCCACAGTTTTCCAGAATCACGCCTCAGTCATGTTCCCAGGCCACAGGGATCCAGAATCAAACGTCAGTCATGTTGCCAGGCCACAGGTTTCTGCCATCAAACCTCAGTCACGTTCCCGGGCCACAGGGTTCCAGAATCAAGCCTCAGTCATTTTGCCAGGCCAGAGTGTTCCACCATCAAACCTCAGTCATGATCCCAGGCCACATGTTTCCACAATGAAACCTCAGTCATTTTCTCAGGCCAAAGGTTTCCAGAATCAAACCTCAGTCATATTCCCAGGACACATGGTTCCAGAATCAAACCTGAGTCATGTTCGCAGGCCACAGGTTTCAACAATCAAACATCACTCATGTTCCCAGGACACAGGTGTCCAGAATCAAACCTCAGTCATGTACCCAGGGAACAGGCTTCCAGCAACAAACCTTTGTCATATTCCCAGGACACAGGGTTCCAGAATCAAACCTCAGTCTTGTTCCCAGGACAGAAGTTTCCAGAATCAACCCGATATCATGTTTCCTGGCCACAGTCTTCCAGTATCAAACCTCAGTCATGTTGCCAGGCCACAGGGTTCCACCATCAATACTCACTCATGTTCCCAGGCCACAGGGTTCCAGAATCAAACCGTTCTCATGTTCCCAGGCCACAGGGTTCCAGAATCCACCGATGTCATGTTAAAGGCCACAGGGTTCCAGAATCAAACCGTTCTCATGTTCCCGGGCCACAGGGTTCCAGAATCAAGGCTCAGTCATTTTGCCAGGCCAGAGTGTTCCACCATCAAACCTCAGTCATGATCCCAGGCCACATGTTTCCACAATGAAACCTCAGTCATTTTCCCAGGCCAAAGGTTTCCAAAATCAAACCTCAGTCATGTTCCCAGGACACATGGTTCCAGAATCAAACCTGAGTCATGTTCGCGGGCCACAGGTTTCAACCATCAAACCTCAGTCATGTTCCCAGGACACAGGGGTCCAGAATTAAACCTCAGTCATGTTCCCAGGGCACAGGCTTCCAGAAACAAACCTCAGTCATGTTCCCAGGACACAAGTTTCCAGAATCAACCAGATATCATGCTTCCTGGCCACAGTCTTCCAGAATCAAACCTTAGTCATGTTGCCAAGCCACAGGTTTCCACCATCAAACCTCAGACATGTTCCCAGGCCACAGGGTTCTAGAATCCACCGATGTCATGTTCCCAGGCCACAGGGTTCGAGAATCAATCCTCAGTTATGTTTCCAGGCTACAGGGTTCTAGAATAAAACCTCAGTCATGTTCCCAATCCACAGGGTTCCAGAACCAAGGCTCAGTCAGGTTCCCGGGGCACAGTATTCCACAATCTAAACAGATGTCACATGCCCAGTCCCCAGGGTTCCAGAATCCACCGGTATCATGTTCCCAGGCCACAGGGTTCCAGAATCAATCCTCAGTTATGTTCCCAGGCTACAGGGTTCCAGAATAAAACCTCAGTCATGTTCCCAGTCCACAGGGTTTCAGAACCAAGGCTCAGTCAGGTTCCCGGGGCACAGTATTCCACAATCTAAACAGATGTCATGTTCCCAGGCCACAGTTTTCCAGAATCACGCCTCAGTCATGTTCCCAGGCCACAGGGATCCAGAATCAAACGTCAGTCATGTTGCCAGGCCACAGGTTTCTGCCATCAAACCTCAGTCACGTTCCCGGGCCACAGGGTTCCAGAATCAAGCCTCAGTCATTTTGCCAGGCCAGAGTGTTCCACCATCAAACCTCAGTCATGATCCCAGGCCACATGTTTCCACAATGAAACCTCAGTCATTTTCTCAGGCCAAAGGTTTCCAGAATCAAACCTCAGTCATATTCCCAGGACACATGGTTCCAGAATCAAACCTGAGTCATGTTCGCAGGCCACAGGTTTCAACAATCAAATATCACTCATGTTCCCAGGACACAGGTGTCCAGAATCAAACCTCAGTCATGTACCCAGGGAACAGGCTTCCAGCAACAAACCTTTGTCATATTCCCAGGACACAGGGTTCCAGAATCAAACCTCAGTCTTGTTCCCAGGACAGAAGTTTCCAGAATCAACCCGATATCATGTTTCCTGGCCACAGTCTTCCAGTATCAAACCTCAGTCATGTTGCCAGGCCACAGGGTTCCACCATCAATCCTCACTCATGTTCCCAGGCCACAGGGTTCCAGAATCAAACCGTTCTCAAGTTCCCAGGCCACAGGGTTCCAGAATCCACCGATGTCATGTTAAAGGCCACAGGGTTCCAGAATCAAACCGTTCTCATGTTCCCGGGCCACAGGGTTCCAGAATCAAGCCTCAGTCATTTTGCCAGGCCAGAGTGTTCCACCATCAAAACTCAGTCATGATCCCAGGCCACATGTTTCCACAATGAAACCTCAGTCATTTTCCCAGGCCAAAGGTTTCCAAAATCAAACCTCAGTCATGTTCCCAGGACACATGGTTCCAGAATCAAACCTGAGTCATGTTCGCGGGCCACAGGTTTCAACCATCAAACCTCAGTCATGTTCCCAGGACACAGGTGTCCAGAATCAAACCTCAGTCATGTTCCCAGAGCACAGGCTTCCAGAAACACACCTCAGTCATGTTCCCAGGACACAAGTTTCCAGAATCAACCAGATATCATGCTTCCTGGCCACAGTCTTCCAGAATCAAACCTTAGTCATGTTGCCAAGCCACAGGTTTCCACCATCAAACCTCAGACATGTTCCCAGGCCACAGGGTTCTAGAATCCACCGATGTCATGTTCCCAGGCCACGGGGTTCGAGAATCAATCCTCAGTTATGTTTCCAGGCTACAGGGTTCTAGAATAAAACCTCAGTCATGTTCCCAATCCACAGGGTTCCAGAACCAAGGCTCAGTCAGGTTCCCGGGTCACAGTATTCCACAATCTAAACAGATGTCAGGTTCCCAGGCCACAGTTTTCCAGAATCACGCCTCAGTCATGTTCCGAGGCCACAGGGATCCAGAATCAAACGTCAGTCATGTTGCCAGGCCACAGGTTTCTGCCATCAAACCTCAGTCACGTTCCCGGGCCACAGGGTTCCAGAATCAAGCCTCACTCATTTTGCCAGGCCAGAGTGTTCCACCATCAAACCTCAGACATGATCCCAGGCCACATGTTTCCACAATGAAACCTCAGTCATTTTCCCAGGCCAAAGGTTTCCAAAATCAAACCTCAGTCATGTTCCCAGGACACATGGTTCCAGAATCAAACCTGAGTCATGTTCGCGGGCCACAGGTTTCAACCATCAAACCTCAGTCATGTTCCCAGGACACAGGTGTCCAGAATCAAACCTCAGTCATGTTCCCAGGGCACAGGCTTCCAGAAACAAACCTCAGTCATGTTCCCAGGACACAAGTTTCCAGAATCAACCAGATATCATGCTTCCTGGCCACAGTCTTCCAGAATCAAACCTTAGTCATGTTGCCAAGCCACAGGTTTCCACCATCAAACCTCAGACATGTTCCCAGGCCACAGGGTTCTAGAATCCACCGATGTCATGTTCCCAGGCCACAGGGTTCGAGAATCAATCCACAGTTATGTTTCCAGGCTACAGGGTTCTAGAATAAAACCTCAGTCATGTTCCCAATCCACAGGGTTCCAGAACCAAGGCTCAGTCAGGTTCCCGGGGCACAGTATTCCACAATCTAAACAGATGTCACATGCCCAGTCCCCAGAGTTCCAGAATCCACCGGTATCATGTTCCCAGGACACAGGGTTCCAGAATCAATCCTCAGTTATGTTCCCAGGCTACAGGGTTCCAGAATAAAACCTCAGTCATGTTCCCAGTCCACAGGGTTTCAGAACCAAGGCTCAGTCAGGTTCCCGGGGCACAGTATTCCACAATCTAAACAGATGTCATGTTCCCAGGCCACAGTTTTCCAGAATCACGCCTCAGTCATGTTCCCAGGCCACAGGGATCCAGAATCAAACGTCAGTCATGTTGCCAGGCCACAGGTTTCTGCCATCAAACCTCAGTCACGTTCCCGGGCCACAGGGTTCCAGCATCAAATCTCAGTCATTTTGCCAGGCCAGAGTGTTCCACCATCAAACCTCAGTCATGATCCCAGGCCACATGTTTCCACAATGAAATCTCAGTCATTTTCCCAGGCCAAAGGTTTCCAAAATCAAACCTCAGTCATGTTCCCAGGACACATGGTTCCAGAATCAAACCTGAGTCATGTTCGCAGGCCACAGGTTTCAACAATCAAACATCACTCAATTTCCCAGGACACAGGTGTCCAGAATCAAACCTCAGTCATGTACCCAGGGAACAGGCTTCCAGCAACAAACCTTTGTCATATTCCCAGGACACAGGGTTCCAGAATCAAACCTCAGTCTTGTTCCCAGGACAGAAGTTTCCAGAATCAACCCGATATCATGTTTCCTGGCCACAGTCTTCCAGTATCAAACCTCAGTCATGTTGCCAGGCCACAGGGTTCCACCATCAATCCTCACTCATGTTCCCAGGCCACAGGGTTCCAGAATCAAACCGTTCTCATGTTCCCAGGCCACAGGGTTCCAGAATCCACCGATGTCATGTTAAAGGCCACAGGGTTCCAGAATCAAACCGTTCTCATGTTCCCGGGCCACAGGGTTCCAGAATCAAGGCTCAGTCATTTTGCCAGGCCAGAGTGTTCCACCATCAAACCTCAGTCATGATCCCAGGCCACATGTTTCCACAATGAAACCTCAGTCATTTTCCCAGGCCAAAGGTTTCCAAAATCAAACCTCAGTCATGTTCCCAGGACACATGGTTCCAGAATCAAACCTGAGTCATGTTCGCGGGCCACAGGTTTCAACCATCAAACCTCAGTCATGTCCCCAGGACACAGGTGTCCAGAATCAAACCTCAGTCATGTTCCCAGGGCACAGGCTTCCAGAAACACACCTCAGTCATGTTCCCAGGACACAAGTTTCCAGAATCAACCAGATATCATGCTTCCTGGCCACAGTCTTCCAGAATCAAACCTTAGTCATGTTGCCAAGCCACAGGTTTCCACCATCAAACCTCAGACATGTTCCCAGGCCACAGGGTTCTAGAATCCACCGATGTCATGTTCCCAGGCCACAGGGTTCGAGAATCAATCCTCAGTTATGTTTCCAGGCTACAGGGTTCTAGAATAAAACCTCAGTCATGTTCCCAATCCACAGGGTTCCAGAACCAAGGCTCAGTCAGGTTCCCGGGGCACAGTAGTCCACAATCTAAACAGATGTCACATGCCCAGTCCCCAGGGTTCCAGAATCCACCGGTATCATGTTCCCAGGCCACAGGGTTCCAGAATCAATCCTCAGTTATGTTCCCAGGCTACAGGGTTCCAGAATAAAACCTCAGTCATGTTCCCAGTCCACAGGGTTTCAGAACCAAGGCTCAGTCAGGTTCCCGGGGCACAGTATTCCACAATCTAAACAGATGTCATGTTCCCAGGCCACAGTTTTCCAGAATCACGCCTCAGTCATGTTCCCAGGCCACAGGGATCCAGAATCAAACGTCAGTCATGTTGCCAGGCCACAGGTTTCTGCCATCAAACCTCAGTCACGTTCCCGGGCCACAGGGTTCCAGAATCAAGCCTCAGTCATTTTGCCAGGCCAGAGTGTTCCACCATCAAACCTCAGTCATGATCCCAGGCCACATGTTTCCACAATGAAACCTCAGTCATTTTCTCAGGCCAAAGCTTTCCAGAATCAAACCTCAGTCATATTCCCAGGACACATGGTTCCAGAATCAAACCTGAGTCATGTTCGCAGGCCACAGGTTTCAACAATCAAACATCACTCAATTTCCCAGGACACAGGTGTCCAGAATCAAACCTCAGTCATGTACCCAGGGAACAGGCTTCCAGCAACAAACCTTTGTCATATTCCCAGGACACAGGGTTCCAGAATCAAACCTCAGTCTTGTTCCCAGGACAGAAGTTTCCAGAATCAACCCGATATCATGTTTCCTGGCCACAGTCTTCCAGTATCAAACCTCAGTCATGTTGCCAGGCCACAGGGTTCCACCATCAATCCTCACTCATGTTCCCAGGCCACAGGGTTCCAGAATCAAACCGTTCTCATGTTCCCAGGCCACAGGGTTCCAGAATCCACCGATGTCATGTTAAAGGCCACAGGGTTCCAGAATCAAACCGTTCTCATGTTCCCGGGCCACAGGGTTCCAGAATCAAGGCTCAGTCATTTTGCCAGGCCAGAGTGTTCCACCATCAAACCTCAGTCATGATCCCAGGCCACATGTTTCCACAATGAAACCTCAGTCATTTTCCCAGGCCAAAGGTTTCCAAAATCAAACCTCAGTCATGTTCCCAGGACACAAGGTTCCAGAATCAAACCTGAGTCATGTGCGCGGGCCACAGGTTTCAACCATCAAACCTCAGTCATGTCCCCAGGACACAGGTGTCCAGAATCAAACCTCAGTCATGTTCCCAGGGCACAGGCTTCCAGAAACACACCTCAGTCATGTTCCCAGGACACAAGTTTCCAGAATCAACCAGATATCATGCTTCCTGGCCACAGTCTTCCAGAATCAAACCTTAGTCATGTTGCCAAGCCACAGGTTTCCACCATCAAACCTCAGACATGTTCCCAGGCCACAGGGTTCTAGAATCCACCGATGTCATGTTCCCAGGCCACAGGGTTCGAGAATCAATCCTCAGTTATGTTTCCAGGCTACAGGGTTCTAGAATAAAACCTCAGTCATGTTCCCAATCCACAGGGTTCCAGAACCAAGGCTCAGTCAGGTTCCCGGGGCACAGTAGTCCTCAATCTAAACAGATGTCACATGCCCAGTCCCCAGGGTTCCAGAATCCACCGGTATCATGTTCCCAGGCCACAGGGTTCCAGAATCAATCCTCAGTTATGTTCCCAGGCTACAGGGTTCCAGAATAAAACCTCAGTCATGTTCCCAGTCCACAGGGTTTCAGAACCAAGGCTCAGTCAGGTTCCCGGGGCACAGTATTCCACAATCTAAACAGATGTCATGTTCCCAGGCCACAGTTTTCCAGAATCACGCCTCAGTCATGTTCCCAGGCCACAGGGATCCAGAATCAAACGTCAGTCATGTTGCCAGGCCACAGGTTTCTGCCATCAAACCTCAGTCACGTTCCCGGGCCACAGGGTTCCAGAATCAAGCCTCAGTCATTTTGCCAGGCCAGAGTGTTCCACCATCAAACCTCAGTCATGATCCCAGGCCACATGTTTCCACAATGAAACCTCAGTCATTTTCTCAGGCCAAAGCTTTCCAGAATCAAACCTCAGTCATATTCCCAGGACACATGGTTCCAGAATCAAACCTGAGTCATGTTCGCAGGCCACAGGTTTCAACAATCAAACATCACTCATGTTCCCAGGACACAGGTGTCCAGAATCAAACCTCAGTCATGTACCCAGGGAACAGGCTTCCAGCAACAAACCTTTGTCATATTCCCAGGACACAGGGTTCCAGAATCAAACCTCAGTCTTGTTCCCAGGACAGAAGTTTCCAGAATCAACCCGATATCATGTTTCCTGGCCACAGTCTTCCAGTATCAAACCTCAGTCATGTTGCCTGGCCACAGGGTTCCACCATCAATCCTCACTCATGTTCCCAGGCCACAGGGTTCCAGAATCAAACCGTTCTCATGTTCCCAGGCCACAGGGTTCCAGAATCCACCGATGTCATGTTAAAGGCCACAGGGTTCCAGAATCAAACCGTTCTCATGTTCCCGGGCCACAGGGTTCCAGAGTCAAGCCTCAGTCATTTTGCCAGGCCAGAGTGTTCCACCATCAAACCTCAGTCATGATCCCAGGCCACATGTTTCCACAATGAAACCTCAGTCATTTTCTCAGGCCAAAGGTTTCCAGAATCAAACCTCAGTCATATTCCCAGGACACATGGTTCCAGAATCAAACCTGAGTCATGTTCGCAGGCCACAGGTTTCAACAATCAAACATCACTCATGTTCCCAGGACACAGGTGTCCAGAATCAAACCTCAGTCATGTACCCAGGGAACAGGCTTCCAGCAACAAACCTTTGTCATATTCCCAGGACACAGGGTTCCAGAATCAAACCTCAGTCTTGTTCCCAGGACAGAAGTTTCCAGAATCAACCCGATATCATGTTTCCTGGCCACAGTCTTCCAGTATCAAACCTCAGTCATGTTGCCAGGCCACAGGGTTCCACCATCAATACTCACTCATGTTCCCAGGCCACAGGGTTCAAGAATCAAACCGTTCTCATGTTCCCAGGCCACAGGGTTCCAGAATCCACCGATGTCATGTTAAAGGCCACAGGGTTCCAGAATCAAACCGTTCTCATGTTCCCGGGCCACAGGGTTCCAGAATCAAGGCTCAGTCATTTTGCCAGGCCAGAGTGTTCCACCATCAAACCTCAGTCATGATCCCAGGCCACATGTTTCCACAATGAAACCTCAGTCATTTTCCCAGGCCAAAGGTTTCCAAAATCAAACCTCAGTCATGTTCCCAGGACACATGGTTCCAGAATCAAACCTGAGTCATGTTCGCGGGCCACAGGTTTCAACCATCAAACCTCAGTCATGTTCCCAGGACACAGGTGTCCAGAATCAAACCTCAGTCATGTTCCCAGGGCACAGGCTTCCAGAAACAAACCTCAGTCATGTTCCCAGGACACAAGTTTCCAGAATCAACCAGATATCATGCTTCCTGGCCACAGTCTTCCAGAATCAAACCTTAGTCATGTTGCCAAGCCACAGGTTTCCACCATCAAACCTCAGACATGTTCCCAGGCCACAGGGTTCTAGAATCCACTGATGTCATGTTCCCAGGCCACAGGGTTCGAGAATCAATCCTCAGTTATGTTTCCAGGCTACAGGGTTCTAGAATAAAACCTCAGTCATGTTCCCAATCCACAGGGTTCCAGAACCAAGGCTCAGTCAGGTTCCCGGGGCACAGTAGTCCACAATCTAAACAGATGTCACATGCCCAGTCCCCAGGGTTCCAGAATCCACCGGTATCATGTTCCCAGGCCACAGGGTTCCAGAATCAATCCTCAGTTATGTTCCCAGGCTACAGGGTTCCAGAATAAAACCTCAGTCATGTTCCCAGTCCACAGGGTTTCAGAACCAAGGCTCAGTCAGGTTCCCGGGGCACAGTATTCCACAATCTAAACAGATGTCATGTTCCCAGGCCACAGTTTTCCAGAATCACGCGTCAGTCATGTTCCCAGGCCACAGGGATCCAGAATCAAACGTCAGTCATGTTGCCAGGCCACAGGTTTCTGCCATCAAACCTCAGTCACGTTCCCGGGCCACAGGGTTCCAGAATCAAGCCTCAGTCATTTTGCCAGGCCAGAGTGTTCCACCATCAAACCTCAGTCATGATCCCAGGCCACATGTTTCCACAATGAAACCTCAGTCATTTTCTCAGGCCAAAGGTTTCCAGAATCAAACCTCAGTCATATTCCCAGGACACATGGTTCCAGAATCAAACCTGAGTCATGTTCGCAGGCCACAGGTTTCAACAATCAAACATCACTCATGTTCCCAGGACACAGGTGTCCAGAATCAAACGTCAGTCATGTACCCAGGGAACAGGCTTCCAGCAACAAACCTTTGTCATATTCCCAGGACACAGGGTTCCAGAATCAAACCTCAGTCTTGTTCCCAGGACAGAAGTTTCCAGAATCAACCAGATATCATGTTTCCTGGCCACAGTCTTCCAGTATCAAACCTCAGTCATGTTGCCAGGCCACAGGGTTCCACCATCAATCCTCACTCATGTTCCCAGGCCACAGGGTTCCAGAATCAAACCGTTCTCATGTTCCCAGGCCACAGGGTTCCAGAATCCACCGATGTCATGTTAAAGGCCACAGGGTTCCAGAATCAAACCGTTCTCATGTTCCCGGGCCACAGGGTTCCAGAATCAAGCCTCAGTCATTTTGCCAGGCCAGAGTGTTCCACCATCAAACCTCAGTCATGATCCCAGGCCACATGTTTCCACAATGAAACCTCAGTCATTTTCCCAGGCCAAAGGTTTCCAAAATCAAACCTCAGTCATGTTCCCAGGACACATGGTTCCAGAATCAAACCTGAGTCATGTTCGCGGGCCACAGGTTTCAACCATCAAACCTCAGTCATGTTCCCAGGACACAGGTGTCCAGAATCAAACCTCAGTCATGTTCCCAGGGCACAGGCTTCCAGAAACACACCTCAGTCATGTTCCCAGGACACAAGTTTCCAGAATCAACCAGATATCATGCTTCCTGGCCACAGTCTTCCAGAATCAAACCTTAGTCATGTTGCCAAGCCACAGGTTTCCACCATCAAACCTCAGACATGTTCCCAGGCCACAGGGTTCTAGAATCCACCGATGTCATGTTCCCAGGCCACGGGGTTCGAGAATCAATCCTCAGTTATGTTTCCAGGCTACAGGGTTCTAGAATAAAACCTCAGTCATGTTCCCAATCCACAGGGTTCCAGAACCAAGGCTCAGTCAGGTTCCCGGGTCACAGTATTCCACAATCTAAACAGATGTCATGTTCCCAGGCCACAGTTTTCCAGAATCACGCCTCAGTCATGTTCCGAGGCCACAGGGATCCAGAATCAAACGTCAGTCATGTTGCCAGGCCACAGGTTTCTGCCATCAAACCTCAGTCACGTTCCCGGGCCACAGGGTTCCAGAATCAAGCCTCACTCATTTTGCCAGGCCAGAGTGTTCCACCATCAAACCTCAGACATGATCCCAGGCCACATGTTTCCACAATGAAACCTCAGTCATTTTCCCAGGCCAAAGGTTTCCAAAATCAAACCTCAGTCATGTTCCCAGGACACATGGTTCCAGAATCAAACCTGAGTCATGTTCGCGGGCCACAGGTTTCAACCATCAAACCTCAGTCATGTTCCCAGGACACAGGTGTCCAGAATCAAACCTCAGTCATGTTCCCAGGGCACAGGCTTCCAGAAACAAACCTCAGTCATGTTCCCAGGACACAAGTTTCCAGAATCAACCAGATATCATGCTTCCTGGCCACAGTCTTCCAGAATCAAACCTTAGTCATGTTGCCAAGCCACAGGTTTCCACCATCAAACCTCAGACATGTTCCCAGGCCACAGGGTTCTAGAATCCACCGATGTCATGTTCCCAGGCCACAGGGTTCGAGAATCAATCCACAGTTATGTTTCCAGGCTACAGGGTTCTAGAATAAAACCTCAGTCATGTTCCCAATCCACAGGGTTCCAGAACCAAGGCTCAGTCAGGTTCCCGGGGCACAGTATTCCACAATCTAAACAGATGTCACATGCCCAGTCCCCAGGGTTCCAGAATCCACCGGTATCATGTTCCCAGGACACAGGGTTCCAGAATCAATCCTCAGTTATGTTCCCAGGCTACAGGGTTCCAGAATAAAACCTCAGTCATGTTCCCAGTCCACAGGGTTTCAGAACCAAGGCTCAGTCAGGTTCCCGGGGCACAGTATTCCACAATCTAAACAGATGTCATGTTCCCAGGCCACAGTTTTCCAGAATCACGCCTCAGTCATGTTCCCAGGCCACAGGGATCCAGAATCAAACGTCAGTCATGTTGCCAGGCCACAGGTTTCTGCCATCAAACCTCAGTCACGTTCCCGGGCCACAGGGTTCCAGCATCAAATCTCAGTCATTTTGCCAGGCCAGAGTGTTCCCCCATCAAACCTCAGTCATGATCCCAGGCCACATGTTTCCACAATGAAACCTCAGTCATTTTCCCAGGCCAAAGGTTTCCAAAATCAAACCTCAGTCATGTTCCCAGGACACATGGTTCCAGAATCAAACCTGAGTCATGTTCGCAGGCCACAGGTTTCAACAATCAAACATCACTCAATTTCCCAGGACACAGGTGTCCAGAATCAAACCTCAGTCATGTACCCAGGGAACAGGCTTCCAGCAACAAACCTTTGTCATATTCCCAGGACACAGGGTTCCAGAATCAAACCTCAGTCTTGTTCCCAGGACAGAAGTTTCCAGAATCAACCCGATATCATGTTTCCTGGCCACAGTCTTCCAGTATCAAACCTCAGTCATGTTGCCAGGCCACAGGGTTCCACCATCAATCCTCACTCATGTTCCCAGGCCACAGGGTTCCAGAATCAAACCGTTCTCATGTTCCCAGGCCACAGGGTTCCAGAATCCACCGATGTCATGTTAAAGGCCACAGGGTTCCAGAATCAAACCGTTCTCATGTTCCCGGGCCACAGGGTTCCAGAATCAAGCCTCAGTCATTTTGCCAGGCCAGAGTGTTCCACCATCAAACCTCAGTCATGATCCCAGGCCACATGTTTCCACAATGAAACCTCAGTCATTTTCCCAGGCCAAAGGTTTCCAAAATCAAACCTCAGTCATGTTCCCAGGACACATGGTTCCAGAATCAAACCTGAGTCATGTTCGCGGGCCACAGGTTTCAACCATCAAACCTCAGTCATGTCCCCAGGACACAGGTGTCCAGAATCAAACCTCAGTCATGTTCCCAGGGCACAGGCTTCCAGAAACACACCTCAGTCATGTTCCCAGGACACAAGTTTCCAGAATCAACCAGATATCATGCTTCCTGGCCACAGTCTTCCAGAATCAAACCTTAGTCATGTTGCCAAGCCACAGGTTTCCACCATCAAACCTCAGACATGTTCCCAGGCCACAGGGTTCTAGAATCCACCGATGTCATGTTCCCAGGCCACAGGGTTCGAGAATCAATCCTCAGTTATGTTTCCAGGCTACAGGGTTCTAGAATAAAACCTCAGTCATGTTCCCAATCCACAGGGTTCCAGAACCAAGGCTCAGTCAGGTTCCCGGGGCACAGTAGTCCACAATCTAAACAGATGTCACATGCCCAGTCCCCAGGGTTCCAGAATCCACCGGTATCATGTTCCCAGGCCACAGGGTTCCAGAATCAATCCTCAGTTATGTTCCCAGGCTACAGGGTTCCAGAATAAAACCTCAGTCATGTTCCCAGTCCACAGGGTTTCAGAACCAAGGCTCAGTCAGGTTCCCGGGGCACAGTATTCCACAATCTAAACAGATGTCATGTTCCCAGGCCACAGTTTTCCAGAATCACGCCTCAGTCATGTTCCCAGGCCACAGGGATCCAGAATCAAACGTCAGTCATGTTGCCAGGCCACAGGTTTCTGCCATCAAACCTCAGTCACGTTCCCGGGCCAAAGGGTTCCAGAATCAAGCCTCAGTCATTTTGCCAGGCCAGAGTGTTCCACCATCAAACCTCAGTCATGATCCCAGGCCACATGTTTCCACAATGAAACCTCAGTCATTTTCTCAGGCCAAAGGTTTCCAGAATCAAACCTCAGTCATATTCCCAGGACACATGGTTCCAGAATCAAACCTGAGTCATGTTCGCAGGCCACAGGTTTCAACAATCAAACATCACTCATGTTCCCAGGACACAGGTGTCCAGAATCAAACCTCAGTCATGTACCCAGGGAACAGGCTTCCAGCAACAAACCTTTGTCATATTCCCAGGACACAGGGTTCCAGAATCAAACCTCAGTCTTGTTCCCAGGACAGAAGTTTCCAGAATCAACCCGATATCATGTTTCCTGGCCACAGTCTTCCAGTATCAAACCTCAGTCATGTTGCCTGGCCACAGGGTTCCACCATCAATCCTCACTCATGTTCCCAGGCCACAGGGTTCCAGAATCAAACCGTTCTCATGTTCCCAGGCCACAGGGTTCCAGAATCCACCGATGTCATGTTAAAGGCCACAGGGTTCCAGAATCAAACCGTTCTCATGTTCCCGGGCAACAGGGTTCCAGAATCAAGCCTCAGTCATTTTTCCAGGCCAGAGTGTTCCACAATCAAACCTCAGTCATGATCCCAGGCCACATGTTTCCACAATGAAACCTCAGTCATTTTCCCAGGCCAAAGGTTTCCAAAATCAAACCTCAGTCATGTTCCCAGGACACATGGTTCCAGAATCAAACCTGAGTCATGTTCGCGGGCCACAGGTTTCAACCATCAAACCTCAGTCATGTTCCCAGGACACAGGGGTCCAGAATCAAACCTCAGTCATGTTCCCAGGGCACAGGCTTCCAGAAACACACCTCAGTCATGTTCCCAGGACACAAGTTTCCAGAATCAACCAGATATCATGCTTCCTGGCCACAGTCTTCCAGAATCAAACCTTAGTCATGTTGCCAAGCCACAGGTTTCCACCATCAAACCTCAGACATGTTCCCAGGCCACAGGGTTCTAGAATCCACCGATGTCATGTTCCCAGGCCACAGGGTTCGAGAATCAATCCTCAGTTATGTTTCCAGGCTACAGGGTTCTAGAATAAAACCTCAGTCATGTTCCCAATCCACAGGGTTCCAGAACCAAGGCTCAGTCAGGTTCCCGGGGCACAGTATTCCACAATCTAAACAGATGTCACATGCCCAGTCCCCAGGGTTCCAGAATCCACCGGTATCATGTTCCCAGGCCACAGGGTTCCAGAATCAATCCTCAGTTATGTTCCCAGGCTACAGGGTTCCAGAATAAAACCTCAGTCATGTTCCCAGTCCACAGGGTTTCAGAACCAAGGCTCAGTCAGGTTCCCGGGGCACAGTATTCCACAATCTAAACAGATGTCACATGCCCAGTCCCCAGGGTTCCAGAATCCACCGGTATCATGTTCCCAGGCCACAGGGTTCCAGAATCAATCCTCAGTTATGTTCCCAGGCTACAGGGTTCCAGAATAAAACCTCAGTCATGTTCCAAGTCCACAGGGTTTCAGAACCAAGGCTCAGTCAGGTTCCCGGGGCACAGTATTCCACAATCTAAACAGATGTCATGTTCCCAGGCCACAGTTTTCCAGAATCACGCCTCAGTCATGTTCCCAGGCCACAGGGATCCAGAATCAAACGTCAGTCATGTTGCCAGGCCACAGGTTTCTGCCATCAAACCTCAGTCACGTTCCCGGGCCACAGGGTTCCAGAATCAAGCCTCAGTCATTTTGCCAGGCCAGAGTGTTCCACCATCAAACCTCAGTCATGATCCCAGGCCACATGTTTCCACAATGAAACCTCAGTCATTTTCTCAGGCCAAAGGTTTCCAGAATCAAACCTCAGGCATATTCCCAGGACACATGGTTCCAGAATCAAACCTGAGTCATGTTCGCAGGCCACAGGTTTCAACAATCAAACATCACTCATGTTCCCAGGACACAGGTGTCCAGAATCAAACCTCAGTCATGTACCCAGGGAACAGGCTTCCAGCAACAAACCTTTGTCATATTCCCAGGACACAGGGTTCCAGAATCAAACCTCAGTCTTGTTCCCAGGACAGAAGTTTCCAGAATCAACCCGATATCATGTTTCCTGGCCACAGTCTTCCAGTATCAAACCTCAGTCATGTTGCCAGGCCACAGGGTTCCACCATCAATACTCACTCATGTTCCCAGGCCACAGGGTTCAAGAATCAAACCGTTCTCATGTTCCCAGGCCACAGGGTTCCAGAATCCACCGATGTCATGTTAAAGGCCACAGGGTTCCAGAATCAAACCGTTCTCATGTTCCCGGGCCACAGGGTTCCAGAATCAAGGCTCAGTCATTTTGCCAGGCCAGAGTGTTCCACCATCAAACCTCAGTCATGATCCCAGGCCACATGTTTCCACAATGAAACCTCAGTCATTTTCCCAGGCCAAAGGTTTCCAAAATCAAACCTCAGTCATGTTCCCAGGACACATGGTTCCAGAATCAAACCTGAGTCATGTTCGCGGGCCACAGGTTTCAACCATCAAACCTCAGTCATGTTCCCAGGACACAGGGGTCCAGAATTAAACCTCAGTCATGTTCCCAGGGCACAGGCTTCCAGAAACAAACCTCAGTCATGTTCCCAGGACACAAGTTTCCAGAATCAACCAGATATCATGCTTCCTGGCCACAGTCTTCCAGAATCAAACCTTAGTCATGTTGCCAAGCCACAGGTTTCCACCATCAAACCTCAGACATGTTCCCAGGCCACAGGGTTCTAGAATCCACCGATGTCATGTTCCCAGGCCACAGGGTTCGAGAATCAATCCTCAGTTATGTTTCCAGGCTACAGGGTTCTAGAATAAAACCTCAGTCATGTTCCCAATCCACAGGGTTCCAGAACCAAGGCTCAGTCAGGTTCCCGGGGCACAGTATTCCACAATCTAAACAGATGTCACATGCCCAGTCCCCAGGGTTCCAGAATCCACCGGTATCATGTTCCCAGGCCACAGGGTTCCAGAATCAATCCTCAGTTATGTTCCCAGGCTACAGGGTTCCAGAATAAAACCTCAGTCATGTTCCCAGTCCACAGGGTTTCAGAACCAAGGCTCAGTCAGGTTCCCGGGGCACAGTATTCCACAATCTAAACAGATGTCATGTTCCCAGGCCACAGTTTTCCAGAATCACGCCTCAGTCATGTTCCCAGGCCACAGGGATCCAGAATCAAACGTCAGTCATGTTGCCAGGCCACAGGTTTCTGCCATCAAACCTCAGTCACGTTCCCGGGCCACAGGGTTCCAGAATCAAGCCTCAGTCATTTTGCCAGGCCAGAGTGTTCCACCATCAAACCTCAGTCATGATCCCAGGCCACATGTTTCCACAATGAAACCTCAGTCATTTTCTCAGGCCAAAGGTTTCCAGAATCAAACCTCAGTCATATTCCCAGGACACATGGTTCCAGAATCAAACCTGAGTCATGTTCGCAGGCCACAGGTTTCAACAATCAAACATCACTCATGTTCCCAGGACACAGGTGTCCAGAATCAAACCTCAGTCATGTACCCAGGGAACAGGCTTCCAGCAACAAACCTTTGTCATATTCCCAGGACACAGGGTTCCAGAATCAAACCTCAGTCTTGTTCCCAGGACAGAAGTTTCCAGAATCAACCCGATATCATGTTTCCTGGCCACAGTCTTCCAGTATCAAACCTCAGTCATGTTGCCAGGCCACAGGGTTCCACCATCAATCCTCACTCATGTTCCCAGGCCACAGGGTTCCAGAATCAAACCGTTCTCAAGTTCCCAGGCCACAGGGTTCCAGAATCCACCGATGTCATGTTAAAGGCCACAGGGTTCCAGAATCAAACCGTTCTCATGTTCCCGGGCCACAGGGTTCCAGAATCAAGCCTCAGTCATTTTGCCAGGCCAGAGTGTTCCACCATCAAACCTCAGTCATGATCCCAGGCCACATGTTTCCACAATGAAACCTCAGTCATTTTCCCAGGCCAAAGGTTTCCAAAATCAAACCTCAGTCATGTTCCCAGGACACATGGTTCCAGAATCAAACCTGAGTCATGTTCGCGGGCCACAGGTTTCAACCATCAAACCTCAGTCATGTTCCCAGGACACAGGTGTCCAGAATCAAACCTCAGTCATGTTCCCAGGGCACAGGCTTCCAGAAACACACCTCAGTCATGTTCCCAGGACACAAGTTTCCAGAATCAACCAGATATCATGCTTCCTGGCCACAGTCTTCCAGAATCAAACCTTAGTCATGTTGCCAAGCCACAGGTTTCCACCATCAAACCTCAGACATGTTCCCAGGCCACAGGGTTCTAGAATCCACCGATGTCATGTTCCCAGGCCACGGGGTTCGAGAATCAATCCTCAGTTATGTTTCCAGGCTACAGGGTTCTAGAATAAAACCTCAGTCATGTTCCCAATCCACAGGGTTCCAGAACCAAGGCTCAGTCAGGTTCCCGGGTCACAGTATTCCACAATCTAAACAGATGTCAGGTTCCCAGGCCACAGTTTTCCAGAATCACGCCTCAGTCATGTTCCGAGGCCACAGGGATCCAGAATCAAACGTCAGTCATGTTGCCAGGCCACAGGTTTCTGCCATCAAACCTCAGTCACGTTCCCGGGCCACAGGGTTCCAGAATCAAGCCTCACTCATTTTGCCAGGCCAGAGTGTTCCACCATCAAACCTCAGACATGATCCCAGGCCACATGTTTCCACAATGAAACCTCAGTCATTTTCCCAGGCCAAAGGTTTCCAAAATCAAACCTCAGTCATGTTCCCAGGACACATGGTTCCAGAATCAAACCTGAGTCATGTTCGCGGGCCACAGGTTTCAACCATCAAACCTCAGTCATGTTCCCAGGACACAGGTGTCCAGAATCAAACCTCAGTCATGTTCCCAGGGCACAGGCTTCCAGAAACAAACCTCAGTCATGTTCCCAGGACACAAGTTTCCAGAATCAACCAGATATCATGCTTCCTGGCCACAGTCTTCCAGAATCAAACCTTAGTCATGTTGCCAAGCCACAGGTTTCCACCATCAAACCTCAGACATGTTCCCAGGCCACAGGGTTCTAGAATCCACCGATGTCATGTTCCCAGGCCACAGGGTTCGAGAATCAATCCACAGTTATGTTTCCAGGCTACAGGGTTCTAGAATAAAACCTCAGTCATGTTCCCAATCCACAGGGTTCCAGAACCAAGGCTCAGTCAGGTTCCCGGGGCACAGTATTCCACAATCTAAACAGATGTCACATGCCCAGTCCCCAGAGTTCCAGAATCCACCGGTATCATGTTCCCAGGACACAGGGTTCCAGAATCAATCCTCAGTTATGTTCCCAGGCTACAGGGTTCCAGAATAAAACCTCAGTCATGTTCCCAGTCCACAGGGTTTCAGAACCAAGGCTCAGTCAGGTTCCCGGGGCACAGTATTCCACAATCTAAACAGATGTCATGTTCCCAGGCCACAGTTTTCCAGAATCACGCCTCAGTCATGTTCCCAGGCCACAGGGATCCAGAATCAAACGTCAGTCATGTTGCCAGGCCACAGGTTTCTGCCATCAAACCTCAGTCACGTTCCCGGGCCACAGGGTTCCAGCATCAAATCTCAGTCATTTTGCCAGGCCAGAGTGTTCCCCCATCAAACCTCAGTCATGATCCCAGGCCACATGTTTCCACAATGAAACCTCAGTCATTTTCCCAGGCCAAAGGTTTCCAAAATCAAACCTCAGTCATGTTCCCAGGACACATGGTTCCAGAATCAAACCTGAGTCATGTTCGCAGGCCACAGGTTTCAACAATCAAACATCACTCAATTTCCCAGGACACAGGTGTCCAGAATCAAACCTCAGTCATGTACCCAGGGAACAGGCTTCCAGCAACAAACCTTTGTCATATTCCCAGGACACAGGGTTCCAGAATCAAACCTCAGTCTTGTTCCCAGGACAGAAGTTTCCAGAATCAACCCGATATCATGTTTCCTGGCCACAGTCTTCCAGTATCAAACCTCAGTCATGTTGCCAGGCCACAGGGTTCCACCATCAATACTCAGTCATGTTCCCAGGCCACAGGGTTCAAGAATCAAACCGTTCTCATGTTCCCAGGCCACAGGGTTCCAGAATCCACCGATGTCATGTTAAAGGCCACAGGGTTCCAGAATCAAACCGTTCTCATGTTCCCGGGCCACAGGGTTCCAGAATCAAGCCTCAGTCATTTTGCCAGGCCAGAGTGTTCCACCATCAAACCTCAGTCATGATCCCAGGCCACATGTTTCCACAATGAAACCTCAGGCATTTTCCCAGGCCAAAGGTTTCCAAAATCAAACCTCAGTCATGTTCCCAGGACACATGGTTCCAGAATCAAACCTGAGTCATGTTCGCGGGCCACAGGTTTCAACCATCAAACCTCAGTCATGTCCCCAGGACACAGGTGTCCAGAATCAAACCTCAGTCATGTTCCCAGGGCACAGGCTTCCAGAAACACACCTCAGTCATGTTCCCAGGACACAAGTTTCCAGAATCAACCAGATATCATGCTTCCTGGCCACAGTCTTCCAGAATCAAACCTTAGTCATGTTGCCAAGCCACAGGTTTCCACCATCAAACCTCAGACATGTTCCCAGGCCACAGGGTTCTAGAATGCACCGATGTCATGTTCCCAGGCCACAGGGTTCGAGAATCAATCCTCAGTTATGTTTCCAGGCTACAGGGTTCTAGAATAAAACCTCAGTCATGTTCCCAATCCACAGGGTTCCAGAACCAAGGCTCAGTCAGGTTCCCGGGGCACAGTAGTCCACAATCTAAACAGATGTCACATGCCCAGTCCCCAGGGTTCCAGAATCCACCGGTATCATGTTCCCAGGCCACAGGGTTCCAGAATCAATCCTCAGTTATGTTCCCAGGCTACAGGGTTCCAGAATAAAACCTCAGTCATGTTCCCAGTCCACAGGGTTTCAGAACCAAGGCTCAGTCAGGTTCCCGGGGCACAGTATTCCACAATCTAAACAGATGTCATGTTCCCAGGCCACAGTTTTCCAGAATCACGCCTCAGTCATGTTCCCAGGCCACAGGGATCCAGAATCAAACGTCAGTCATGTTGCCAGGCCACAGGTTTCTGCCATCAAACCTCAGTCACGTTCCCGGGCCAAAGGGTTCCAGAATCAAGCCTCAGTCATTTTGCCAGGCCAGAGTGTTCCACCATCAAACCTCAGTCATGATCCCAGGCCACATGTTTCCACAATGAAACCTCAGTCATTTTCTCAGGCCAAAGGTTTCCAGAATCAAACCTCAGTCATATTCCCAGGACACATGGTTCCAGAATCAAACCTGAGTCATGTTCGCAGGCCACAGGTTTCAACAATCAAACATCACTCATGTTCCCAGGACACAGGTGTCCAGAATCAAACCTCAGTCATGTACCCAGGGAACAGGCTTCCAGCAACAAACCTTTGTCATATTCCCAGGACACAGGGTTCCAGAATCAAACCTCAGTCTTGTTCCCAGGACAGAAGTTTCCAGAATCAACCCGATATCATGTTTCCTGGCCACAGTCTTCCAGTATCAAACCTCAGTCATGTTGCCTGGCCACAGGGTTCCACCATCAATCCTCACTCATGTTCCCAGGCCACAGGGTTCCAGAATCAAACCGTTCTCATGTTCCCAGGCCACAGGGTTCCAGAATCCACCGATGTCATGTTAAAGGCCACAGGGTTCCAGAATCAAACCGTTCTCATGTTCCCGGGCCACAGTGTTCCAGAATCAAGCCTCAGTCATTTTTCCAGGCCAGAGTGTTCCACAATCAAACCTCAGTCATGATCCCAGGCCACATGTTTCCACAATGAAACCTCAGTCATTTTCCCAGGCCAAAGGTTTCCAAAATCAAACCTCAGTCATGTTCCCAGGACACATGGTTCCAGAATCAAACCTGAGTCATGTTCGCGGGCCACAGGTTTCAACCATCAAACCTCAGTCATGTTCCCAGGACACAGGGGTCCAGAATCAAACCTCAGTCATGTTCCCAGGGCACAGGCTTCCAGAAACACACCTCAGTCATGTTCCCAGGACACAAGTTTCCAGAATCAACCAGATATCATGCTTCCTGGCCACAGTCTTCCAGTATCAAACCTCAGTCATGTTGCCTGGCCACAGGGTTCCACCATCAATCCTCAATCATGTTCCCAGGCCACAGGGTTCCAGAATCAAACCGTTCTCATGTTCCCAGGCCACAGGGTTCCAGAATCCACCGATGTCATGTTAAAGGCCACAGGGTTCCAGAATCAAACCGTTCTCATGTTCCCGGGCCACAGTGTTCCAGAATCAAGCCTCAGTCATTTTTCCAGGCCAGAGTGTTCCACAATCAAACCTCAGTCATGATCCCAGGCCACATGTTTCCACAATGAAACCTCAGTCATTTTCCCAGGCCAAAGGTTTCCAAAATCAAACCTCAGTCATGTTCCCAGGACACATGGTTCCAGAATCAAACCTGAGTCATGTTCGCGGGCCACAGGTTTCAACCATCAAACCTCAGTCATGTTCCCAGGACACAGGGGTCCAGAATCAAACCTCAGTCATGTTCCCAGGGCACAGGCTTCCAGAAACACACCTCAGTCATGTTCCCAGGACACAAGTTTCCAGAATCAACCAGATATCATGCTTCCTGGCCACAGTCTTCCAGAATCAAACCTTAGTCATGTTGCCAAGCCACAGGTTTCCACCATCAAACCTCAGACATGTTCCCAGGCCACAGGGTTCTAGAATCCACCGATGTCATGTTCCCAGGCCACAGGGTTCGAGAATCAATCCTCAGTTATGTTTCCAGGCTACAGGGTTCTAGAATAAAACCTCAGTCATGTTCCCAATCCACAGGGTTCCAGAACCAAGGCTCAGTCAGGTTCCCGGGGCACAGTATTCCACAATCTAAACAGATGTCACATGCCCAGTCCCCAGGGTTCCAGAATCCACCGGTATCATGTTCCCAGGCCACAGGGTTCCAGAATCAATCCTCAGTTATGTTCCCAGGCTACAGGGTTCCAGAATAAAACCTCAGTCATGTTCCCAGTCCACAGGGTTTCAGAACCAAGGCTCAGTCAGGTTCCCGGGGCACAGTATTCCACAATCTAAACAGATGTCACATGCCCAGTCCCCAGGGTTCCAGAATCCACCGGTATCATGTTCCCAGGCCACAGGGTTCCAGAATCAATCCTCAGTTATGTTCCCAGGCTACAGGGTTCCAGAATAAAACCTCAGTCATGTTCCAAGTCCACAGGGTTTCAGAACCAAGGCTCAGTCAGGTTCCCGGGGCACAGTATTCCACAGTCTAAACAGATGTCATGTTCCCAGGCCACAGTTTTCCAGAATCACGCCTCAGTCATGTTCCCAGGCCACAGGGATCCAGAATCAAACGTCAGTCATGTTGCCAGGCCACAGGTTTCTGCCATCAAACCTCAGTCACGTTCCCGGGCCACAGGGTTCCAGAATCAAGCCTCAGTCATTTTGCCAGGCCAGAGTGTTCCACCATCAAACCTCAGTCATGATCCCAGGCCACATGTTTCCACAATGAAACCTCAGTCATTTTCTCAGGCCAAAGGTTTCCAGAATCAAACCTCAGTCATATTCCCAGGACACATGGTTCCAGAATCAAACCTGAGTCATGTTCGCAGGCCACAGGTTTCAACAATCAAACATCACTCATGTTCCCAGGACACAGGTGTCCAGAATCAAACCTCAGTCATGTACCCAGGGAACAGGCTTCCAGCAACAAACCTTTGTCATATTCCCAGGACACAGGGTTCCAGAATCAAACCTCAGTCTTGTTCCCAGGACAGAAGTTTCCAGAATCAACCCGATATCATGTTTCCTGGCCACAGTCTTCCAGTATCAAACCTCAGTCATGTTGCCAGGCCACAGGGTTCCACCATCAATACTCAGTCATGTTCCCAGGCCACAGGGTTCAAGAATCAAACCGTTCTCATGTTCCCAGGCCACAGGGTTCCAGAATCCACCGATGTCATGTTAAAGGCCACAGGGTTCCAGAATCAAACCGTTCTCATGTTCCCGGGCCACAGGGTTCCAGAATCAAGGCTCAGTCATTTTGCCAGGCCAGAGTGTTCCACCATCAAACCTCAGTCATGATCCCAGGCCACATGTTTCCACAATGAAACCTCAGTCATTTTCCCAGGCCAAAGGTTTCCAAAATCAAACCTCAGTCATGTTCCCAGGACACATGGTTCCAGAATCAAACCTGAGTCATGTTCGCGGGCCACAGGTTTCAACCATCAAACCTCAGTCATGTTCCCAGGACACAGGTGTCCAGAATCAAACCTCAGTCATGTTCCCAGGGCACAGGCTTCCAGAAACACACCTCAGTCATGTTCCCAGGACACAAGTTTCCAGAATCAACCAGATATCATGCTTCCTGGCCACAGTCTTCCAGAATCAAACCTTAGTCATGTTGCCAAGCCACAGGTTTCCACCATCAAACCTCAGACATGTTCCCAGGCCACAGGGTTCTAGAATCCACCGATGTCATGTTCCCAGGCCACGGGGTTCGAGAATCAATCCTCAGTTATGTTTCCAGGCTACAGGGTTCTAGAATAAAACCTCAGTCATGTTCCCAATCCACAGGGTTCCAGAACCAAGGCTCAGTCAGGTTCCCGGGTCACAGTATTCCACAATCTAAACAGATGTCATGTTCCCAGGCCACAGTTTTCCAGAATCACGCCTCAGTCATGTTCCGAGGCCACAGGGATCCAGAATCAAACGTCAGTCATGTTGCCAGGCCACAGGTTTCTGCCATCAAACCTCAGTCACGTTCCCGGGCCACAGGGTTCCAGAATCAAGCCTCACTCATTTTGCCAGGCCAGAGTGTTCCACCATCAAACCTCAGACATGATCCCAGGCCACATGTTTCCACAATGAAACCTCAGTCATTTTCCCAGGCCAAAGGTTTCCAAAATCAAACCTCAGTCATGTTCCCAGGACACATGGTTCCAGAATCAAACCTGAGTCATGTTCGCGGGCCACAGGTTTCAACCATCAAACCTCAGTCATGTTCCCAGGACACAGGTGTCCAGAATCAAACCTCAGTCATGTTCCCAGGGCACAGGCTTCCAGAAACAAACCTCAGTCATGTTCCCAGGACACAAGTTTCCAGAATCAACCAGATATCATGCTTCCTGGCCACAGTCTTCCAGAATCAAACCTTAGTCATGTTGCCAAGCCACAGGTTTCCACCATCAAACCTCAGACATGTTCCCAGGCCACAGGGTTCTAGAATCCACCGATGTCATGTTCCCAGGCCACAGGGTTCGAGAATCAATCCACAGTTATGTTTCCAGGCTACAGGGTTCTAGAATAAAACCTCAGTCATGTTCCCAATCCACAGGGTTCCAGAACCAAGGCTCAGTCAGGTTCCCGGGGCACAGTATTCCAAAATCTAAACAGATGTCACATGCCCAGTCCCCAGGGTTCCAGAATCCACCGGTATCATGTTCCCAGGACACAGGGTTCCAGAATCAATCCTCAGTTATGTTCCCAGGCTACAGGGTTCCAGAATAAAACCTCAGTCATGTTCCCAGTCCACAGGGTTTCAGAACCAAGGCTCAGTCAGGTTCCCGGGGCACAGTATTCCACAATCTAAACAGATGTCATGTTCCCAGGCCACAGTTTTCCAGAATCACGCCTCAGTCATGTTCCCAGGCCACAGGGATCCAGAATCAAACGTCGGTCATGTTGCCAGGCCACAGGTTTCTGCCATCAAACCTCAGTCACGTTCCCGGGCCACAGGGTTCCAGCATCAAATCTCAGTCATTTTGCCAGGCCAGAGTGTTCCCCCATCAAACCTCAGTCATGATCCCAGGCCACATGTTTCCACAATGAAACCTCAGTCATTTTCCCAGGCCAAAGGTTTCCAAAATCAAACCTCAGTCATGTTCCCAGGACACATGGTTCCAGAATCAAACCTGAGTCATGTTCGCAGGCCACAGGTTTCAACAATCAAACATCACTCAATTTCCCAGGACACAGGTGTCCAGAATCAAACCTCAGTCATGTACCCAGGGAACAGGCTTCCAGCAACAAACCTTTGTCATATTCCCAGGACACAGGGTTCCAGAATCAAACCTCAGTCTTGTTCCCAGGACAGAAGTTTCCAGAATCAACCCGATATCATGTTTCCTGGCCACAGTCTTCCAGTATCAAACCTCAGTCATGTTGCCAGGCCACAGGGTTCCACCATCAATCCTCACTCATGTTCCCAGGCCACAGGGTTCCAGAATCAAACCGTTCTCATGTTCCCAGGCCACAGGGTTCCAGAATCCACCGATGTCATGTTAAAGGCCACAGGGTTCCAGAATCAAACCGTTCTCATGTTCCCGGGCCACAGGGTTCCAGAATCAAGCCTCAGTCATTTTGCCAGGCCAGAGTGTTCCACCATCAAACCTCAGTCATGATCCCAGGCCACATGTTTCCACAATGAAACCTCAGTCATTTTCCCAGGCCAAAGGTTTCCAAAATCAAACCTCAGTCATGTTCCCAGGACACATGGTTCCAGAATCAAACCTGAGTCATGTTCGCGGGCCACAGGTTTCAACCATCAAACCTCAGTCATGTTCCCAGGACACAGGGGTCCAGAATCAAACCTCAGTCATGTTCCCAGGGCACAGGCTTCCAGAAACAAACCTCAGTCATGTTCCCAGGACACAAGTTTCCAGAATCAACCAGATATCATGCTTCCTGGCCACAGTCTTCCAGAATCAAACCTTAGTCATGTTGCCAAGCCACAGGTTTCCACCATCAAACCTCAGACATGTTCCCAGGCCACAGGGTTCTAGAATCCACCGATGTCATGTTCCCAGGCCACAGGGTTCGAGAATCAATCCTCAGTTATGTTTCCAGGCTACAGGGTTCTAGAATAAAACCTCAGTCATGTTCCCAATCCACAGGGTTCCAGAACCAAGGCTCAGTCAGGTTCCCGGGGCACAGTATTCCACAATCTAAACAGATGTCACATGCCCAGTCCCCAGGGTTCCAGAATCCACCAGTATCATGTTCCCAGGCCACAGGGTTCCAGAATCAATCCTCAGTTATGTTCCCAGGCTACAGGGTTCCAGAATAAAACCTCAGTCATGTTCCCAGTCCACAGGGTTTCAGAACCAAGGCTCAGTCAGGTTCCCGGGGCACAGTATTCCACAATCTAAACAGATGTCATGTTCCCAGGCCACAGTTTTCCAGAATCACGCCTCAGTCATGTTCCCAGGCCACAGGGATCCAGAATCAAACGTCAGTCATGTTGCCAGGCCACAGGTTTCTGCCATCAAACCTCAGTCACGTTCCCGGGCCACAGGGTTCCAGAATCAAGCCTCAGTCATTTTGCCAGGCCAGAGTGTTCCACCATCAAACCTCAGTCATGATCCCAGGCCACATGTTTCCACAATGAAACCTCAGTCATTTTCTCAGGCCAAAGGTTTCCAGAATCAAACCTCAGTCATATTCCCAGGACACATGGTTCCAGAATCAAACCTGAGTCATGTTCGCAGGCCACAGGTTTCAACAATCAAACATCACTCATGTTCCCAGGACACAGGTGTCCAGAATCAAACCTCAGTCATGTACCCAGGGAACAGGCTTCCAGCAACAAACCTTTGTCATATTCCCAGGACACAGGGTTCCAGAATCAAACCTCAGTCTTGTTCCCAGGACAGAAGTTTCCAGAATCAACCCGATATCATGTTTCCTGGCCACAGTCTTCCAGTATCAAACCTCAGTCATGTTGCCAGGCCACAGGGTTCCACCATCAATCCTCACTCATGTTCCCAGGCCACAGGGTTCCAGAATCAAACCGTTCTCATGTTCCCAGGCCACAGGGTTACAGAATCCACCGATGTCATGTTAAAGGCCACAGGGTTCCAGAATCAAACCGTTCTCATGTTCCCGGGCCACAGGGTTCCAGAATCAAGCCTCAGTCATTTTGCCAGGCCAGAGTGTTCCACCATCAAACCTCAGTCATGATCCCAGGCCACATGTTTCCACAATGAAACCTCAGTCATTTTCCCAGGCCAAAGGTTTCCAAAATCAAACCTCAGTCATGTTCCCAGGACACATGGTTCCAGAATCAAACCTGAGTCATGTTCGCGGGCCACAGGTTTCAACCATCAAACCTCAGTCATGTTCCCAGGACACAGGTGTCCAGAATCAAACCTCAGTCATGTTCCCAGTGCACAGGCTTCCAGAAACACACCTCAGTCATGTTCCCAGGACACAAGTTTCCAGAATCAACCAGATATCATGCTTCCTGGCCACAGTCTTCCAGAATCAAACCTTAGTCATGTTGCCAAGCCACAGGTTTCCACCATCAAACCTCAGACATGTTCCCAGGCCACAGGGTTCTAGAATCCACCGATGTCATGTTCCCAGGCCACGGGGTTCGAGAATCAATCCTCAGTTATGTTTCCAGGCTACAGGGTTCTAGAATAAAACCTCAGTCATGTTCCCAATCCACAGGGTTCCAGAACCAAGGCTCAGTCAGGTTCCCGGGGCACAGTATTCCACAATCTAAACAGATGTCACATGCCCAGTCCCCAGGGTTCCAGAATCCACCGGTATCATGTTCCCAGGCCACAGGGTTCCAGAATCAATCCTCAGTTATGTTCCCAGGCTACAGGGTTCCAGAATAAAACCTCAGTCATGTTCCCAGTCCACAGGGTTTCAGAACCAAGGCTCAGTCAGGTTCCCGGGGCACAGTATTCCACAATCTAAACAGATGTCATGTTCCCAGGCCACAGTTTTCCAGAATCACGCCTCAGTCATGTTCCCAGGCCACAGGGATCCAGAATCAAACGTCAGTCATGTTGCCAGGCCACAGGTTTCTGCCATCAAACCTCAGTCACGTTCCCGGGCCACAGGGTTCCAGAATCAAGCCTCAGTCATTTTGCCAGGCCAGAGTGTTCCACCATCAAACCTCAGTCATGATCCCAGGCCACATGTTTCCACAATGAAACCTCAGTCATTTTCTCAGGCCAAAGGTTTCCAGAATCAAACCTCAGTCATATTCCCAGGACACATGGTTCCAGAATCAAACCTGAGTCATGTTCGCAGGCCACAGGTTTCAACAATCAAACATCACTCATGTTCCCAGGACACAGGTGTCCAGAATCAAACCTCAGTCATGTACCCAGGGAACAGGCTTCCAGCAACAAACCTTTGTCATATTCCCAGGACACAGGGTTCCAGAATCAAACCTCAGTCTTGTTCCCAGGACAGAAGTTTCCAGAATCAACCCGATATCATGTTTCCTGGCCACAGTCTTCCAGTATCAAACCTCAGTCATGTTGCCAGGCCACAGGGTTCCACCATCAATCCTCACTCATGTTCCCAGGCCACAGGGTTCCAGAATCAAACCGTTCTCATGTTCCCAGGCCACAGGGTTCCAGAATCCACCGATGTCATGTTAAAGGCCACAGGGTTCCAGAATCAAACCGTTCTCATGTTCCCGGGCCACAGGGTTCCAGAATCAAGCCTCAGTCATTTTGCCAGGCCAGAGTGTTCCACCATCAAACCTCAGTCATGATCCCAGGCCACATGTTTCCACAATGAAACCTCAGTCATTTTCCCAGGCCAAAGGTTTCCAAAATCAAACCTCAGTCATGTTCCCAGGACACATGGTTCCAGAATCAAACCTGAGTCATGTTCGCGGGCCACAGGTTTCAACCATCAAACCTCAGTCATGTTCCCAGGACACAGGGGTCCAGAATCAAACCTCAGTCATGTTCCCAGGGCACAGGCTTCCAGAAACAAACCTCAGTCATGTTCCCAGGACACAAGTTTCCAGAATCAACCAGATATCATGCTTCCTGGCCACAGTCTTCCAGAATCAAACCTTAGTCATGTTGCCAAGCCACAGGTTTCCACCATCAAACCTCAGACATGTTCCCAGGCCACAGGGTTCTAGAATCCACCGATGTCATGTTCCCAGGCCACAGGGTTCGAGAATCAATCCTCAGTTATGTTTCCAGGCTACAGGGTTCTAGAATAAAACCTCAGTCATGTTCCCAATCCACAGGGTTCCAGAACCAAGGCTCAGTCAGGTTCCCGGGGCACAGTATTCCACAATCTAAACAGATGTCACATGCCCAGTCCCCAGGGTTCCAGAATCCACCAGTATCATGTTCCCAGGCCACAGGGTTCCAGAATCAATCCTCAGTTATGTTCCCAGGCTACAGGGTTCCAGAATAAAACCTCAGTCATGTTCCCAGTCCACAGGGTTTCAGAACCAAGGCTCAGTCAGGTTCCCGGGGCACAGTATTCCACAATCTAAACAGATGTCATGTTCCCAGGCCACAGTTTTCCAGAATCACGCCTCAGTCATGTTCCCAGGCCACAGGGATCCAGAATCAAACGTCAGTCATGTTGCCAGGCCACAGGTTTCTGCCATCAAACCTCAGTCACGTTCCCGGGCCACAGGGTTCCAGAATCAAGCCTCAGTCATTTTGCCAGGCCAGAGTGTTCCACCATCAAACCTCAGTCATGATCCCAGGCCACATGTTTCCACAATGAAACCTCAGTCATTTTCTCAGGCCAAAGGTTTCCAGAATCAAACCTCAGTCATATTCCCAGGACACATGGTTCCAGAATCAAACCTGAGTCATGTTCGCAGGCCACAGGTTTCAACAATCAAACATCACTCATGTTCCCAGGACACAGGTGTCCAGAATCAAACCTCAGTCATGTACCCAGGGAACAGGCTTCCAGCAACAAACCTTTGTCATATTCCCAGGACACAGGGTTCCAGAATCAAACCTCAGTCTTGTTCCCAGGACAGAAGTTTCCTGAATCAACCCGATATCATGTTTCCTGGCCACAGTCTTCCAGTATCAAACCTCAGTCATGTTGCCAGGCCACAGGGTTCCACCATCAATCCTCACTCATGTTCCCAGGCCACAGGGTTCCAGAATCAAACCGTTCTCATGTTCCCAGGCCACAGGGTTACAGAATCCACCGATGTCATGTTAAAGGCCACAGGGTTCCAGAATCAAACCGTTCTCATGTTCCCGGGCCACAGGGTTCCAGAATCAAGCCTCAGTCATTTTGCCAGGCCAGAGTGTTCCACCATCAAACCTCAGTCATGATCCCAGGCCACATGTTTCCACAATGAAACCTCAGTCATTTTCCCAGGCCAAAGGTTTCCAAAATCAAACCTCAGTCATGTTCCCAGGACACATGGTTCCAGAATCAAACCTGAGTCATGTTCGCGGGCCACAGGTTTCAACCATCAAACCTCAGTCATGTTCCCAGGACACAGGTGTCCAGAATCAAACCTCAGTCATGTTCCCAGTGCACAGGCTTCCAGAAACACACCTCAGTCATGTTCCCAGGACACAAGTTTCCAGAATCAACCAGATATCATGCTTCCTGGCCACAGTCTTCCAGAATCAAACCTTAGTCATGTTGCCAAGCCACAGGTTTCCACCATCAAACCTCAGACATGTTCCCAGGCCACAGGGTTCTAGAATCCACCGATGTCATTTTCCCAGGCCACGGGGTTCGAGAATCAATCCTCAGTTATGTTTCCAGGCTACAGGGTTCTAGAATAAAACCTCAGTCATGTTCCCAATCCACAGGGTTCCAGAACCAAGGCTCAGTCAGGTTCCCGGGGCACAGTATTCCACAATCTAAACAGATGTCACATGCCCAGTCCCCAGGGTTCCAGAATCCACCGGTATCATGTTCCCAGGCCACAGGGTTCCAGAATCAATCCTCAGTTATGTTCCCAGGCTACAGGGTTCCAGAATAAAACCTCAGTCATGTTCCCAGTCCACAGGGTTTCAGAACCAAGGCTCAGTCAGGTTCCCGGGGCACAGTATTCCACAATCTAAACAGATGTCATGTTCCCAGGCCACAGTTTTCCAGAATCACGCCTCAGTCATGTTCCCAGGCCACAGGGATCCAGAATCAAACGTCAGTCATGTTGCCAGGCCACAGGTTTCTGCCATCAAACCTCAGTCACGTTCCCGGGCCACAGGGTTCCAGAATCAAGCCTCAGTCATTTTGCCAGGCCAGAGTGTTCCACCATCAAACCTCAGTCATGATCCCAGGCCACATGTTTCCACAATGAAACCTCAGTCATTTTCTCAGGCCAAAGGTTTCCAGAATCAAACCTCAGTCATATTCCCAGGACACATGGTTCCAGAATCAAACCTGAGTCATGTTCGCAGGCCACAGGTTTCAACAATCAAACATCACTCATGTTCCCAGGACACAGGTGTCCAGAATCAAACCTCAGTCATGTACCCAGGGAACAGGCTTCCAGCAACAAACCTTTGTCATATTCCCAGGACACAGGGTTCCAGAATCAAACCTCAGTCTTGTTCCCAGGACAGAAGTTTCCAGAATCAACCCGATATCATGTTTCCTGGCCACAGTCTTCCAGTATCAAACCTCAGTCATGTTGCCAGGCCACAGGGTTCCATCATCAATCCTCACTCATGTTCCCAGGCCACAGGGTTCCAGAATCAAACCGTTCTCATGTTCCCAGGCCACAGGGTTCCAGAATCCACCGATGTCATGTTAAAGGCCACAGGGTTCCAGAATCAAACCGTTCTCATGTTCCCGGGCCACAGGGTTCCAGAATCAAGCCTCAGTCATTTTGCCAGGCCAGAGTGTTCCACCATCAAACCTCAGTCATGATGCCAGGCCACATGTTTCCACAATGAAACCTCAGTCATTTTCCCAGGCCAAAGGTTTCCAAAATCAAACCTCAGTCATGTTCCCAGGACACATGGTTCCAGAATCAAACCTGAGTCATGTTCGCGGGCCACAGGTTTCAACCATCAAACCTCAGTCATGTTCCCAGGACACAGGGGTCCAGAATCAAACCTCAGTCATGTTCCCAGGGCACAGGCTTCCAGAAACACACCTCAGTCATGTTCCCAGGACACAAGTTTCCAGAATCAACCAGATATCATGCTTCCTGGCCACAGTCTTCCAGAATCAAACCTTAGTCATGTTGCCAAGCCACAGGTTTCCACCATCAAACCTCAGACATGTTCCCAGGCCACAGGGTTCTAGAATCCACCGATGTCATGTTCCCAGGCCACAGGGTTCGAGAATCAATCCTCAGTTATGTTTCCAGGCTACAGGGTTCTAGAATAAAACCTCAGTCATGTTCCCAATCCACAGGGTTCCAGAACCAAGGCTCAGTCAGGTTCCCGGGGCACAGTATTCCACAATCTAAACAGATGTCACATGCCCAGTCCCCAGGGTTCCAGAATCCACTGGTATCATGTTCCCAGGCCACAGGGTTCCAGAATCAATCCTCAGTTATGTTCCCAGGCTACAGGGTTCCAGAATAAAACCTCAGTCATGTTCCCAGTCCACAGGGTTTCAGAACCAAGGCTCAGTCAGGTTCCCGGGGCACAGTATTCCACAATCTAAACAGATGTCATGTTCCCAGGCCACAGTTTTCCAGAATCACGCCTCAGTCATGTTCCCAGGCCACAGGGATCCAGAATCAAACGTCAGTCATGTTGCCAGGCCACAGGTTTCTGCCATCAAACCTCAGTCACGTTCCCGGGCCACAGGGTTCCAGAATCAAGCCTCAGTCATTTTGCCAGGCCAGAGTGTTCCACCATCAAACCTCAGTCATGATCCCAGGCCACATGTTTCCACAATGAAACCTCAGTCATTTTCTCAGGCCAAAGGTTTCCAGAATCAAACCTCAGTCATATTCCCAGGACACATGGTTCCAGAATCAAACCTGAGTCATGTTCGCAGGCCACAGGTTTCAACAATCAAACATCACTCATGTTCCCAGGACACAGGTGTCCAGAATCAAACCTCAGTCATGTACCCAGGGAACAGGCTTCCAGCAACAAACCTTTGTCATATTCCCAGGACACAGGGTTCCAGAATCAAACCTCAGTCTTGTTCCCAGGACAGAAGTTTCCAGAATCAACCCGATATCATGTTTCCTGGCCACAGTCTTCCAGTATCAAACCTCAGTCATGTTGCCAGGCCACAGGGTTCCACCATCAATCCTCACTCATGTTCCCAGGCCACAGGGTTCCAGAATCAAACCGTTCTCATGTTCCCAGGCCACAGGGTTCCAGAATCCACCGATGTCATGTTAAAGGCCACAGGGTTCCAGAATCAAACCGTTCTCATGTTCCCGGGCCACAGGGTTCCAGAATCAAGCCTCAGTCATTTTGCCAGGCCAGAGTGTTCCACCATCAAACCTCAGTCATGATCCCAGGCCACATGTTTCCACAATGAAACCTGAGTCATTTTCCCAGGCCAAAGGTTTCCAAAATCAAACCTCAGTCATGTTCCCAGGACACATGGTTCCAGAATCAAACCTGAGTCATGTTCGCGGGCCACAGGTTTCAACCATCAAACCTCAGTCATGTTCCCAGGACACAGGTGTCCAGAATCAAACCTCAGTCATGTTCCCAGGGCACAGGCTTCCAGAAACACACCTCAGTCATGTTCCCAGGACACAAGTTTCCAGAATCAACCAGATATCATGCTTCCTGGCCACAGTCTTCCAGAATCAAACCTTAGTCATGTTGCCAAGCCACAGGTTTCCACCATCAAACCTCAGACATGTTCCCAGGCCACAGGGTTCTAGAATCCACCGATGTCATGTTCCCAGGCCACAGGGTTCGAGAATCAATCCTCAGTTATGTTTCCAGGCTACAGGGTTCTAGAATAAAACCTCAGTCATGTTCCCAATCCACAGGGTTCCAGAACCAAGGCTCAGTCAGGTTCCCGGGGCACAGTATTCCACAATCTAAACAGATGTCACATGCCCAGTCCCCAGGGTTCCAGAATCCACCGGTATCATGTTCCCAGGCCACAGGGTTCCAGAATCAATCCTCAGTTATGTTCCCAGGCTACAGGGTTCCAGAATAAAACCTCAGTCATGTTCCCAGTCCACAGGGTTTCAGAACCAAGGCTCAGTCAGGTTCCCGGGGCACAGTATTCCACAATCTAAACAGATGTCACATGCCCAGTCCCCAGGGTTCCAGAATCCACGGGTATCATGTTCCCAGGCCACAGGGTTCCAGAATCAATCCTCAGTTATGTTCCCAGGCTACAGGGTTCCAGAATAAAACCTCAGTCATGTTCCAAGTCCACAGGGTTTCAGAACCAAGGCTCAGTCAGGTTCCCGGGGAACAGTATTCCACAATCTAAACAGATGTCATGTTCCCAGGCCACAGTTTTCCAGAATCACGCCTCAGTCATGTTCCCAGGCCACAGGGATCCAGAATCAAACGTCAGTCATGTTGCCAGGCCACAGGTTTCTGCCATCAAACCTCAGTCACGTTCCCGGGTCACAGGGTTCCTGAATCAAGCCTCAGTCATTTTGCCAGGCCAGAGTGTTCCACCATCAAACCTCAGTCATGATCCCAGGCCACATGTTTCCACAATGAAACCTCAGTCATTTTCTCAGGCCAAAGGTTTCCAGAATCAAACCTCAGTCATATTCCCAGGACACATGGTTCCAGAATCAAACCTGAGTCATGTTCGCAGGCCACAGGTTTCAACAATCAAACATCACTCATGTTCCCAGGACACAGGTGTCCAGAATCAAACCTCAGTCATGTACCCAGGGAACAGGCTTCCAGCAACAAACCTTTGTCATATTCCCAGGACACAGGGTTCCAGAATCAAACCGTTCTCATGTTCCCAGGCCACAGGTTTCCAGAATCCACCGATGTCATGTTAAAGGCCACAGGGTTCCAGAATCAAACCGTTCTCATGTTCCCGGGCCACAGGGTTCCAGAATCAAGCCTCAGTCATTTTGCCAGGCCAGAGTGTTCCACCATCAAACCTCAGTCATGATCCCAGGCCACATGTTTCCACAATGAAACCTCAGTCATTTTCCCAGGCCAAAGGTTTCCAAAATCAAACCTCAGTCATGTTCCCAGGACACATGGTTCCAGAATCAAACCTGAGTCATGTTCGCGGGCCACAGGTTTCAACCATCAAACCTCAGTCATGTTCCCAGGACACAGGGGTCCAGAATCAAACCTCAGTCATGTTCCCAGGGCACAGGCTTCCAGAAACACACCTCAGTCATGTTCCCAGGACACAAGTTTCCAGAATCAACCAGATATCATGCTTCCTGGCCACAGTCTTCCAGAATCAAACCTTAGTCATGTTGCCAAGCCACAGGTTTCCACCATCAAACCTCAGACATGTTCCCAGGCCACAGGGTTCTAGAATCCACCGATGTCATGTTCCCAGGCCACAGGGTTCGTGAATCAATCCTCAGTTATGTTTCCAGGCTACAGGGTTCTAGAATAAAACCTCAGTCATGTTCCCAATCCACAGGGTTCCAGAACCAAGGCTCAGTCAGGTTCCCGGGGCACAGTATTCCACAATCTAAACAGATGTCACATGCCCAGTCCCCAGGGTTCCAGAATCCACCGGTATCATGTTCCCAGGCCACAGGGTTCCAGAATCAATCCTCAGTTATGTTCCCAGGCTACAGGGTTCCAGAATAAAACCTCAGTCATGTTCCCAGTCCACAGGGTTTCAGAACCAAGGCTCAGTCAGGTTCCCGGGGCACAGTATTCCACAATCTAAACAGATGTCATGTTCCCAGGCCACAGTTTTCCAGAATCACGCCTCAGTCATGTTCCCAGGCCACAGGGATCCAGAATCAAACGTCAGTCATGTTGCCAGGCCACAGGTTTCTGCCATCAAACCTCAGTCACGTTCCCGGGCCACAGGGTTCCAGAATCAAGCCTCAGTCATTTTGCCAGGCCAGAGTGTTCCACCATCAAACCTCAGTCATGATCCCAGGCCACATGTTTCCACAATGAAACCTCAGTCATTTTCTCAGGCCAAAGGTTTCCAGAATCAAACCTCAGTCATATTCCCAGGACACATGGTTCCAGAATCAAACCTGAGTCATGTTCGCAGGCCACAGGTTTCAACAATCAAACATCACTCATGTTCCCAGGACACAGGTGTCCAGAATCAAACCTCAGTCATGTACCCAGGGAACAGGCTTCCAGCAACAAACCTTTGTCATATTCCCAGGACACAGGGTTCCAGAATCAAACCTCAGTCTTGTTCCCAGGACAGAAGTTTCCAGAATCAACCCGATATCATGTTTCCTGGCCACAGTCTTCCAGTATCAAACCTCAGTCATGTTGCCTGGCCACAGGGTTCCACCATCAATCCTCACTCATGTTCCCAGGCCACAGGGTTCCAGAATCAAACCGTTCTCATGTTCCCAGGCCACAGGGTTCCAGAATCCACCGATGTCATGTTAAAGGCCACAGGGTTCCAGAATCAAACCGTTCTCATGTTCCCGGGCCACAGGGTTCCAGAATCAAGCCTCAGTCATTTTTCCAGGCCAGAGTGTTCCACCATCAAACCTCAGTCATGATCCCAGGCCACATGTTTCCACAATGAAACCTCAGTCATTTTCCCAGGCCAAAGGTTTCCAAAATCAAACCTCAGGCATGTTCCCAGGACACATGGTTCCAGAATCAAACCTGAGTCATGTTCGCGGGCCACAGGTTTCAACCATCAAACCTCAGTCATGTTCCCAGGACACAGGTGTCCAGAATCAAACCTCAGTCATGTTCCCAGGGCACAGGCTTCCAGAAACACACCTAAGTCATGTTCCCAGGACACAAGTTTCCAGAATCAACCAGATATCATGCTTCCTGGCCACAGTCTTCCAGAATCAAACCTTAGTCATGTTGCCAAGCCACAGGTTTCCACCATCAAACCTCAGACATGTTCCCAGGCCACAGGGTTCTAGAATCCACCGATGTCATGTTCCCAGGCCACAGGGTTCGAGAATCAATCCTCAGTTATGTTTCCAGGCTACAGGGTTCTAGAATAAAACCTCAGTCATGTTCCCAATCCACAGGGTTCCAGAACCAAGGCTCAGTCAGGTTCCCGGGGCACAGTATTCCACAATCTAAACAGATGTCACATGCCCAGTCCCCAGGGTTCCAGAATCCACCGGTATCATGTTCCCAGGCCACAGGGTTCCAGAATCAATCCTCAGTTATGTTCCCAGGCTACAGGGTTCCAGAATAAAACCTCAGTCATGTTCCCAGTCCACAGGGTTTCAGAACCAAGGCTCAGTCAGGTTCCCGGGGCACAGTATTCCACAATCTAAACAGATGTCATGTTCCCAGGCCACAGTTTTCCAGAATCACGCCTCAGTCATGTTCCCAGGCCACAGGGATCCAGAATCAAACGTCAGTCATGTTGCCAGGCCACAGGTTTCTGCCATCAAACCTCAGTCACGTTCCCGGGCCACAGGGTTCCAGAATCAAGCCTCAGTCATTTTGCCAGGCCAGAGTGTTCCACCATCAAACCTCAGTCATGATCCCAGGCCACATGTTTCCACAATGAAACCTCAGTCATTTTCTCAGGCCAAAGGTTTCCAGAATCAAACCTCAGTCATATTCCCAGGACACATGGTTCCAGAATCAAACCTGAGTCATGTTCGCAGGCCACAGGTTTCAACAATCAAACATCACTCATGTTCCCAGGACACAGGTGTCCAGAATCAAACGTCAGTCATGTACCCAGGGAACAGGCTTCCAGCAACAAACCTTTGTCATATTCCCAGGACACAGGGTTCCAGAATCAAACCTCAGTCTTGTTCCCAGGACAGAAGTTTCCAGAATCAACCCGATATCATGTTTCCTGGCCACAGTCTTCCAGTATCAAACCTCAGTCATGTTGCCAGGCCACAGGGTTCCACCATCAATCCTCACTCATGTTCCCAGGCCACAGGGTTCCAGAATCAAACCGTTCTCATGTTCCCAGGCCACAGGGTTCCAGAATCCACCGATGTCATGTTAAAGGCCACAGGGTTCCAGAATCAAACCGTTCTCATGTTCCCGGGCCACAGGGTTCCAGAATCAAGCCTCAGTCATTTTGCCAGGCCAGAGTGTTCCACCATCAAACCTCAGTCATGATCCCAGGCCACATGTTTCCACAATGAAACCTCAGTCATTTTCCCAGGCCAAAGGTTTCCAAAATCAAACCTCAGTCATGTTCCCAGGACACATGGTTCCAGAATCAAACCTGAGTCATGTTCGCGGGCCACAGGTTTCAACCATCAAACCTCAGTCATGTTCCGAGGACACAGGTGTCCAGAATCAAACCTCATTCATGTTCCCAGTGCACAGGCTTCCAGAAACACACCTCAGTCATGTTCCCAGGACACAAGTTTCCAGAATCAACCAGATATCATGCTTCCTGGCCACAGTCTTCCAGAATCAAACCTTAGTCATGTTGCCAAGCCACAGGTTTCCACCATCAAACCTCAGACATGTTCCCAGGCCACAGGGTTCTAGAATCCACCGATGTCATGTTCCCAGGCCACGGGGTTCGAGAATCAATCCTCAGTTATGTTTCCAGGCTACAGGGTTCTAGAATAAAACCTCAGTCATGTTCCCAATCCACAGGGTTCCAGAACCAAGGCTCAGTCAGGTTCCCGGGGCACAGTATTCCACAATCTAAACAGATGTCACATGCCCAGTCCCCAGGCTTCCAGAATCCACCGGTATCATGTTCCCAGGCCACAGGGTTCCAGAATCAATCCTCAGTTATGTTCCCAGGCTACAGGGTTCCAGAATAAAACCTCAGTCATGTTCCCAGTCCACAGGGTTTCAGAACCAAGGCTCAGTCAGGTTCCCGGGGCACAGTATTCCACAATCTAAACAGATGTCATGTTCCCAGGCCACAGTTTTCCAGAATCACGCCTCAGTCATGTTCCCAGGCCACAGGGATCCAGAATCAAACGTCAGTCATGTTGCCAGGCCACAGGTTTCTGCCATCAAACCTCAGTCACGTTCCCGGGCCACAGGGTTCCAGAATCAAGCCTCAGTCATTTTGCCAGGCCAGAGTGTTCCACCATCAAACCTCAGTCATGATCCCAGGCCACATGTTTCCACAATGAAACCTCAGTCATTTTCTCAGGCCAAAGGTTTCCAGAATCAAACCTCAGTCATATTCCCAGGACACATGGTTCCAGAATCAAACCTGAGTCATGTTCGCAGGCCACAGGTTTCAACAATCAAACATCACTCATGTTCCCAGGACACAGGTGTCCAGAATCAAACCTCAGTCATGTACCCAGGGAACAGGCTTCCAGCAACAAACCTTTGTCATATTCCCAGGACACAGGGTTCCAGAATCAAACCTCAGTCTTGTTCCCAGGACAGAAGTTTCCAGAATCAACCCGATATCATGTTTCCTGGCCACAGTCTTCCAGTATCAAACCTCAGTCATGTTGCCAGGCCACAGGGTTCCACCATCAATCCTCACTCATGTTCCCAGGCCACAGGGTTCCAGAATCAAACCGTTCTCATGTTCCCAGGCCACAGGGTTCCAGAATCCACCGATGTCATGTTAAAGGCCACAGGGTTCCAGAATCAAACCGTTCTCATGTTCCCGGGCCACAGGGTTCCAGAATCAAGCCTCAGTCATTTTGCCAGGCCAGAGTGTTCCACCATCAAACCTCAGTCATGATGCCAGGCCACATGTTTCCACAATGAAACCTCAGTCATTTTCCCAGGCCAAAGGTTTCCAAAATCAAACCTCAGTCATGTTCCCAGGACACATGGTTCCAGAATCAAACCTGAGTCATGTTCGCGGGCCACAGGTTTCAACCATCAAACCTCAGTCATGTTCCCAGGACACAGGGGTCCAGAATCAAACCTCAGTCATGTTCCCAGGGCACAGGCTTCCAGAAACACACCTCAGTCATGTTCCCAGGACACAAGTTTCCAGAATCAACCAGATATCATGCTTCCTGGCCACAGTCTTCCAGAATCAAACCTTAGTCATGTTGCCAAGCCACAGGTTTCCACCATCAAACCTCAGACATGTTCCCAGGCCACAGGGTTCTAGAATCCACCGATGTCATGTTCCCAGGCCACAGGGTTCGAGAATCAATCCTCAGTTATGTTTCCAGGCTACAGGGTTCTAGAATAAAACCTCAGTCATGTTCCCAATCCACAGGGTTCCAGAACCAAGGCTCAGTCAGGTTCCCGGGGCACAGTATTCCACAATCTAAACAGATGTCACATGCCCAGTCCCCAGGGTTCCAGAATCCACTGGTATCATGTTCCCAGGCCACAGGGTTCCAGAATCAATCCTCAGTTATGTTCCCAGGCTACAGGGTTCCAGAATAAAACCTCAGTCATGTTCCCAGTCCACAGGGTTTCAGAACCAAGGCTCAGTCAGGTTCCCGGGGCACAGTATTCCACAATCTAAACAGATGTCATGTTCCCAGGCCACAGTTTTCCAGAATCACGCCTCAGTCATGTTCCCAGGCCACAGGGATCCAGAATCAAACGTCAGTCATGTTGCCAGGCCACAGGTTTCTGCCATCAAACCTCAGTCACGTTCCCGGGCCACAGGGTTCCAGAATCAAGCCTCAGTCATTTTGCCAGGCCAGAGTGTTCCACCATCAAACCTCAGTCATGATCCCAGGCCACATGTTTCCACAATGAAACCTCAGTCATTTTCTCAGGCCAAAGGTTTCCAGAATCAAACCTCAGTCATATTCCCAGGACACATGGTTCCAGAATCAAACCTGAGTCATGTTCGCAGGCCACAGGTTTCAACAATCAAACATCACTCATGTTCCCAGGACACAGGTGTCCAGAATCAAACCTCAGTCATGTACCCAGGGAACAGGCTTCCAGCAACAAACCTTTGTCATATTCCCAGGACACAGGGTTCCAGAATCAAACCTCAGTCTTGTTCCCAGGACAGAAGTTTCCAGAATCAACCCGATATCATGTTTCCTGGCCACAGTCTTCCAGTATCAAACCTCAGTCATGTTGCCAGGCCACAGGGTTCCACCATCAATCCTCACTCATGTTCCCAGGCCACAGGGTTCCAGAATCAAACCGTTCTCATGTTCCCAGGCCACAGGGTTACAGAATCCACCGATGTCATGTTAAAGGCCACAGGGTTCCAAAATCAAACCGTTCTCATGTTCCCGGGCCACAGGGTTCCAGAATCAAGCCTCAGTCATTTTGCCAGGCCAGAGTGTTCCACCATCAAACCTCAGTCATGATCCCAGGCCACATGTTTCCACAATGAAACCTCAGTCATTTTCCCAGGCCAAAGGTTTCCAAAATCAAACCTCAGTCATGTTCCCAGGACACATGGTTCCAGAATCAAACCTGAGTCATGTTCGCGGGCCACAGGTTTCAACCATCAAACCTCAGTCATGTTCCCAGGACACAGGTGTCCAGAATCAAACCTCAGTCATGTTCCCAGTGCACAGGCTTCCAGAAACACACCTCAGTCATGTTCCCAGGACACAAGTTTCCAGAATCAACCAGATATCATGCTTCCTGGCCACAGTCTTCCAGAATCAAACCTTAGTCATGTTGCCAAGCCACAGGTTTCCACCATCAAACCTCAGACATGTTCCCAGGCCACAGGGTTCTAGAATCCACCGATGTCATGTTCCCAGGCCACGGGGTTCGAGAATCAATCCTCAGTTATGTTTCCAGGCTACAGGGTTCTAGAATAAAACCTCAGTCATGTTCCCAATCCACAGGGTTCCAGAACCAAGGCTCAGTCAGGTTCCCGGGGCACAGTATTCCACAATCTAAACAGATGTCACATGCCCAGTCCCCAGGGTTCCAGAATCCACCGGTATCATGTTCCCAGGCCACAGGGTTCCAGAATCAATCCTCAGTTATGTTCCCAGGCTACAGGGTTCCAGAATAAAACCTCAGTCATGTTCCCAGTCCACAGGGTTTCAGAACCAAGGCTCAGTCAGGTTCCCGGGGCACAGTATTCCACAATCTAAACAGATGTCATGTTCCCAGGCCACAGTTTTCCAGAATCACGCCTCAGTCATGTTCCCAGGCCACAGGGATCCAGAATCAAACGTCAGTCATGTTGCCAGGCCACAGGTTTCTGCCATCAAACCTCAGTCACGTTCCCGGGCCACAGGGTTCCAGAATCAAGCCTCAGTCATTTTGCCAGGCCAGAGTGTTCCACCATCAAACCTCAGTCATGATCCCAGGCCACATGTTTCCACAATGAAACCTCAGTCATTTTCTCAGGCCAAAGGTTTCCAGAATCAAACCTCAGTCATATTCCCAGGACACATGGTTCCAGAATCAAACCTGAGTCATGTTCGCAGGCCACAGGTTTCAACAATCAAACATCACTCATGTTCCCAGGACACAGGTGTCCAGAATCAAACCTCAGTCATGTACCCAGGGAACAGGCTTCCAGCAACAAACCTTTGTCATATTCCCAGGACACAGGGTTCCAGAATCAAACCTCAGTCTTGTTCCCAGGACAGAAGTTTCCAGAATCAACCCGATATCATGTTTCCTGGCCACAGTCTTCCAGTATCAAACCTCAGTCATGTTGCCAGGCCACAGGGTTCCACCATCAATCCTCACTCATGTTCCCAGGCCACAGGGTTCCAGAATCAAACCGTTCTCATGTTCCCAGGCCACAGGGTTCCAGAATCCACCGATGTCATGTTAAAGGCCACAGGGTTCCAGAATCAAACCGTTCTCATGTTCCCGGGCCACAGGGTTCCAGAATCAAGCCTCAGTCATTTTGCCAGGCCAGAGTGTTCCACCATCAAACCTCAGTCATGATGCCAGGCCACATGTTTCCACAATGAAACCTCAGTCATTTTCCCAGGCCAAAGGTTTCCAAAATCAAACCTCAGTCATGTTCCCAGGACACATGGTTCCAGAATCAAACCTGAGTCATGTTCGCGGGCCACAGGTTTCAACCATCAAACCTCAGTCATGTTCCCAGGACACAGGGGTCCAGAATCAAACCTCAGTCATGTTCCCAGGGCACAGGCTTCCAGAAACACACCTCAGTCATGTTCCCAGGACACAAGTTTCCAGAATCAACCAGATATCATGCTTCCTGGCCACAGTCTTCCAGAATCAAACCTTAGTCATGTTGCCAAGCCACAGGTTTCCACCATCAAACCTCAGACATGTTCCCAGGCCACAGGGTTCTAGAATGCACCGATGTCATGTTCCCAGGCCACAGGGTTCGAGAATCAATCCTCAGTTATGTTTCCAGGCTACAGGGTTCTAGAATAAAACCTCAGTCATGTTCCCAATCCACAGGGTTCCAGAACCAAGGCTCAGTCAGGTTCCCGGGGCACAGTATTCCACAATCTAAACAGATGTCACATGCCCAGTCCCCAGGGTTCCAGAATCCACTGGTATCATGTTCCCAGGCCACAGGGTTCCAGAATCAATCCTCAGTTATGTTCCCAGGCTACAGGGTTCCAGAATAAAACCTCAGTCATGTTCCCAGTCCACAGGGTTTCAGAACCAAGGCTCAGTCAGGTTCCCGGGGCACAGTATTCCACAATCTAAACAGATGTCATGTTCCCAGGCCACAGTTTTCCAGAATCACGCCTCAGTCATGTTCCCAGGCCACAGGGATCCAGAATCAAACGTCAGTCATGTTGCCAGGCCACAGGTTTCTGCCATCAAACCTCAGTCACGTTCCCGGGCCACAGGGTTCCAGAATCAAGCCTCAGTCATTTTGCCAGGCCAGAGTGTTCCACCATCAAACCTCAGTCATGATCCCAGGCCACATGTTTCCACAATGAAACCTCATTCATTTTCTCAGGCCAAAGGTTTCCAGAATCAAACCTCAGTCATATTCCCAGGACACATGGTTCCAGAATCAAACCTGAGTCATGTTCGCAGGCCACAGGTTTCAACAATCAAACATCACTCATGTTCCCAGGACACAGGTGTCCAGAATCAAACCTCAGTCATGTACCCAGGGAACAGGCTTCCAGCAACAAACCTTTGTCATATTCCCAGGACACAGGGTTCCAGAATCAAACCTCAGTCTTGTTCCCAGGACAGAAGTTTCCAGAATCAACCCGATATCATGTTTCCTGGCCACAGTCTTCCAGTATCAAACCTCAGTCATGTTGCCAGGCCACAGGGTTCCACCATCAATCCTCACTCATGTTCCCAGGCCACAGGGTTCCAGAATCAAACCGTTCTCATGTTCCCAGGCCACAGGGTTACAGAATCCACCGATGTCATGTTAAAGGCCACAGGGTTCCAGAATCAAACCGTTCTCATGTTCCCGGGCCACAGGGTTCCAGAATCAAGCCTCAGTCATTTTGCCAGGCCAGAGTGTTCCACCATCAAACCTCAGTCATGATCCCAGGCCACATGTTTCCACAATGAAACCTCAGTCATTTTCCCAGGCCAAAGGTTTCCAAAATCAAACCTCAGTCATGTTCCCAGGACACATGGTTCCAGAATCAAACCTGAGTCATGTTCGCGGGCCACAGGTTTCAACCATCAAACCTCAGTCATGTTCCCAGGACACAGGTGTCCAGAATCAAACCTCAGTCATGTTCCCAGTGCACAGGCTTCCAGAAACACACCTCAGTCATGTTCCCAGGACACAAGTTTCCAGAATCAACCAGATATCATGCTTCCTGGCCACAGTCTTCCAGAATCAAACCTTAGTCATGTTGCCAAGCCACAGGTTTCCACCATCAAACCTCAGACATGTTCCCAGGCCACAGGGTTCTAGAATCCACCGATGTCATGTTCCCAGGCCACGGGGTTCGAGAATCAATCCTCAGTTATGTTTCCAGGCTACAGGGTTCTAGAATAAAACCTCAGTCATGTTCCCAATCCACAGGGTTCCAGAACCAAGGCTCAGTCAGGTTCCCGGGGCACAGTATTCCACAATCTAAACAGATGTCACATGCCCAGTCCCCAGGGTTCCAGAATCCACCGGTATCATGTTCCCAGGCCACAGGGTTCCAGAATCAATCCTCAGTTATGTTCCCAGGCTACAGGGTTCCAGAATAAAACCTCAGTCATGTTCCCAGTCCACAGGGTTTCAGAACCAAGGCTCAGTCAGGTTCCCGGGGCACAGTATTCCACAATCTAAACAGATGTCATGTTCCCAGGCCACAGTTTTCCAGAATCACGCCTCAGTCATGTTCCCAGGCCACAGGGATCCAGAATCAAACGTCAGTCATGTTGCCAGGCCACAGGTTTCTGCCATCAAACCTCAGTCACGTTCCCGGGCCACAGGGTTCCAGAATCAAGCCTCAGTCATTTTGCCAGGCCAGAGTGTTCCACCATCAAACCTCAGTCATGATCCCAGGCCACATGTTTCCACAATGAAACCTCAGTCATTTTCTCAGGCCAAAGGTTTCCAGAATCAAACCTCAGTCATATTCCCAGGACACATGGTTCCAGAATCAAACCTGAGTCATGTTCGCAGGCCACAGGTTTCAACAATCAAACATCACTCATGTTCCCAGGACACAGGTGTCCAGAATCAAACCTCAGTCATGTACCCAGGGAACAGGCTTCCAGCAACAAACCTTTGTCATATTCCCAGGACACAGGGTTCCAGAATCAAACCTCAGTCTTGTTCCCAGGACAGAAGTTTCCAGAATCAACCCGATATCATGTTTCCTGGCCACAGTCTTCCAGTATCAAACCTCAGTCATGTTGCCAGGCCACAGGGTTCCACCATCAATCCTCACTCATGTTCCCAGGCCACAGGGTTCCAGAATCAAACCGTTCTCATGTTCCCAGGCCACAGGGTTCCAGAATCCACCGATGTCATGTTAAAGGCCACAGGGTTCCAGAATCAAACCGTTCTCATGTTCCCGGGCCACAGGGTTCCAGAATCAAGCCTCAGTCATTTTGCCAGGCCAGAGTGTTCCACCATCAAACCTCAGTCATGATGCCAGGCCACATGTTTCCACAATGAAACCTCAGTCATTTTCCCAGGCCAAAGGTTTCCAAAATCAAACCTCAGTCATGTTCCCAGGACACATGGTTCCAGAATCAAACCTGAGTCATGTTCGCGGGCCACAGGTTTCAACCATCAAACCTCAGTCATGTTCCCAGGACACAGGGGTCCAGAATCAAACCTCAGTCATGTTCCCAGGGCACAGGGTTCCAGAAACACACCTCAGTCATGTTCCCAGGACACAAGTTTCCAGAATCAACCAGATATCATGCTTCCTGGCCACAGTCTTCCAGAATCAAACCTTAGTCATGTTGCCAAGCCACAGGTTTCCACCATCAAACCTCAGACATGTTCCCAGGCCACAGGGTTCTAGAATGCACCGATGTCATGTTCCCAGGCCACAGGGTTCGAGAATCAATCCTCAGTTATGTTTCCAGGCTACAGGGTTCTAGAATAAAACCTCAGTCATGTTCCCAATCCACAGGGTTCCAGAACCAAGGCTCAGTCAGGTTCCCGGGGCACAGTATTCCACAATCTAAACAGATGTCACATGCCCAGTCCCCAGGGTTCCAGAATCCACTGGTATCATGTTCCCAGGCCACAGGGTTCCAGAATCAATCCTCAGTTATGTTCCCAGGCTACAGGGTTCCAGAATAAAACCTCAGTCATGTTCCCAGTCCACAGGGTTTCAGAACCAAGGCTCAGTCAGGTTCCCGGGGCACAGTATTCCACAATCTAAACAGATGTCATGTTCCCAGGCCACAGTTTTCCAGAATCACGCCTCAGTCATGTTCCCAGGCCACAGGGATCCAGAATCAAACGTCAGTCATGTTGCCAGGCCACAGGTTTCTGCCATCAAACCTCAGTAACGTTCCCGGGCCACAGGGTTCCAGAATCAAGCCTCAGTCATTTTGCCAGGCCAGAGTGTTCCACCATCAAACCTCAGTCATGATCCCAGGCCACATGTTTCCACAATGAAACCTCATTCATTTTCTCAGGCCAAAGGTTTCCAGAATCAAACCTCAGTCATATTCCCAGGACACATGGTTCCAGAATCAAACCTGAGTCATGTTCGCAGGCCACAGGTTTCAACAATCAAACATCACTCATGTTCCCAGGACACAGGTGTCCAGAATCAAACCTCAGTCATGTACCCAGGGAACAGGCTTCCAGCAACAAACCTTTGTCATATTCCCAGGACACAGGGTTCCAGAATCAAACCTCAGTCTTGTTCCCAGGACAGAAGTTTCCAGAATCAACCCGATATCATGTTTCCTGGCCACAGTCTTCCAGTATCAAACCTCAGTCATGTTGCCAGGCCACAGGGTTCCACCATCAATCCTCACTCATGTTCCCAGGCCACAGGGTTCCAGAATCAAACCGTTCTCATGTTCCCAGGCCACAGGGTTACAGAATCCACCGATGTCATGTTAAAGGCCACAGGGTTCCAGAATCAAACCGTTCTCATGTTCCCGGGCCACAGGGTTCCAGAATCAAGCCTCAGTCATTTTGCCAGGCCAGAGTGTTCCACCATCAAACCTCAGTCATGATCCCAGGCCACATGTTTCCACAATGAAACCTCAGTCATTTTCCCAGGCCAAAGGTTTCCAAAATCAAACCTCAGTCATGTTCCCAGGACACATGGTTCCAGAATCAAACCTGAGTCATGTTCGCGGGCCACAGGTTTCAACCATCAAACCTCAGTCATGTTCCCAGGACACAGGTGTCCAGAATCAAACCTCAGTCATGTTCCCAGTGCACAGGCTTCCAGAAACACACCTCAGTCATGTTCCCAGGACACAAGTTTCCAGAATCAACCAGATATCATGCTTCCTGGCCACAGTCTTCCAGAATCAAACCTTAGTCATGTTGCCAAGCCACAGGTTTCCACCATCAAACCTCAGACATGTTCCCAGGCCACAGGGTTCTAGAATCCACCGATGTCATGTTCCCAGGCCACGGGGTTCGAGAATCAATCCTCAGTTATGTTTCCAGGCTACAGGGTTCTAGAATAAAACCTCAGTCATGTTCCCAATCCACAGGGTTCCAGAACCAAGGCTCAGTCAGGTTCCCGGGGCACAGTATTCCACAATCTAAACAGATGTCACATGCCCAGTCCCCAGGGTTCCAGAATCCACCGGTATCATGTTCCCAGGCCACAGGGTTCCAGAATCAATCCTCAGTTATGTTCCCAGGCTACAGGGTTCCAGAATAAAACCTCAGTCATGTTCCCAGTCCACAGGGTTTCAGAACCAAGGCTCAGTCAGGTTCCCGGGGCACAGTATTCCACAATCTAAACAGATGTCATGTTCCCAGGCCACAGTTTTCCAGAATCACGCCTCAGTCATGTTCCCAGGCCACAGGGATCCAGAATCAAACGTCAGTCATGTTGCCAGGCCACAGGTTTCTGCCATCAAACCTCAGTCACGTTCCCGGGCCACAGGGTTCCAGAATCAAGCCTCAGTCATTTTGCCAGGCCAGAGTGTTCCACCATCAAACCTCAGTCATGATCCCAGGCCACATGTTTCCACAATGAAACCTCAGTCATTTTCTCAGGCCAAAGGTTTCCAGAATCAAACCTCAGTCATATTCCCAGGACACATGGTTCCAGAATCAAACCTGAGTCATGTTCGCAGGCCACAGGTTTCAACAATCAAACATCACTCATGTTCCCAGGACACAGGTGTCCAGAATCAAACCTCAGTCATGTACCCAGGGAACAGGCTTCCAGCAACAAACCTTTGTCATATTCCCAGGACACAGGGTTCCAGAATCAAACCTCAGTCTTGTTCCCAGGACAGAAGTTTCCAGAATCAACCCGATATCATGTTTCCTGGCCACAGTCTTCCAGTATCAAACCTCAGTCATGTTGCCAGGCCACAGGGTTCCACCATCAATCCTCACTCATGTTCCCAGGCCACAGGGTTCCAGAATCAAACCGTTCTCATGTTCCCAGGCCACAGGGTTCCAGAATCCACCGATGTCATGTTAAAGGCCACAGGGTTCCAGAATCAAACCGTTCTCATGTTCCCGGGCCACAGGGTTCCAGAATCAAGCCTCAGTCATTTTGCCAGGCCAGAGTGTTCCACCATCAAACCTCAGTCATGATGCCAGGCCACATGTTTCCACAATGAAACCTCAGTCATTTTCCCAGGCCAAAGGTTTCCAAAATCAAACCTCAGTCATGTTCCCAGGACACATGGTTCCAGAATCAAACCTGAGTCATGTTCGCGGGCCACAGGTTTCAACCATCAAACCTCAGTCATGTTCCCAGGACACAGGGGTCCAGAATCAAACCTCAGTCATGTTCCCAGGGCACAGGGTTCCAGAAACACACCTCAGTCATGTTCCCAGGACACAAGTTTCCAGAATCAACCAGATATCATGCTTCCTGGCCACAGTCTTCCAGAATCAAACCTTAGTCATGTTGCCAAGCCACAGGTTTCCACCATCAAACCTCAGACATGTTCCCAGGCCACAGGGTTCTAGAATGCACCGATGTCATGTTCCCAGGCCACAGGGTTCGAGAATCAATCCTCAGTTATGTTTCCAGGCTACAGGGTTCTAGAATAAAACCTCAGTCATGTTCCCAATCCACAGGGTTCCAGAACCAAGGCTCAGTCAGGTTCCCGGGGCACAGTATTCCACAATCTAAACAGATGTCACATGCCCAGTCCCCAGGGTTCCAGAATCCACTGGTATCATGTTCCCAGGCCACAGGTTTCCAGAATCAATCCTCAGTTATGTTCCCAGGCTACAGGGTTCCAGAATAAAACCTCAGTCATGTTCCCAGTCCACAGGGTTTCAGAACCAAGGCTCAGTCAGGTTCCCGGGGCACAGTATTCCACAATCTAAACAGATGTCATGTTCCCAGGCCACAGTTTTCCAGAATCACGCCTCAGTCATGTTCCCAGGCCACAGGGATCCAGAATCAAACGTCAGTCATGTTGCCAGGCCACAGGTTTCTGCCATCAAACCTCAGTAACGTTCCCGGGCCACAGGGTTCCAGAATCAAGCCTCAGTCATTTTGCCAGGCCAGAGTGTTCCACCATCAAACCTCAGTCATGATCCCAGGCCACATGTTTCCACAATGAAACCTCATTCATTTTCTCAGGCCAAAGGTTTCCAGAATCAAACCTCAGTCATATTCCCAGGACACATGGTTCCAGAATCAAACCTGAGTCATGTTCGCAGGCCACAGGTTTCAACAATCAAACATCACTCATGTTCCCAGGACACAGGTGTCCAGAATCAAACCTCAGTCATGTACCCAGGGAACAGGCTTCCAGCAACAAACCTTTGTCATATTCCCAGGACACAGGGTTCCAGAATCAAACCTCAGTCTTGTTCCCAGGACAGAAGTTTCCAGAATCAACCCGATATCATGTTTCCTGGCCACAGTCTTCCAGTATCAAACCTCAGTCATGTTGCCAGGCCACAGGGTTCCACCATCAATCCTCACTCATGTTCCCAGGCCACAGGGTTCCAGAATCAAACCGTTCTCATGTTCCCAGGCCACAGGGTTCCAGAATCCACCGATGTCATGTTAAAGGCCACAGGGTTCCAGAATCAAACCGTTCTCATGTTCCCGGGCCACAGGGTTCCAGAATCAAGCCTCAGTCATTTTGCCAGGCCAGAGTGTTCCACCATCAAACCTCAGTCATGATCCCAGGCCACATGTTTCCACAATGAAACCTGAGTCATTTTCCCAGGCCAAAGGTTTCCAAAATCAAACCTCAGTCATGTTCCCAGGACACATGGTTCCAGAATCAAACCTGAGTCATGTTCGCGGGCCACAGGTTTCAACCATCAAACCTCAGTCATGTTCCCAGGACACAGGGGTCCAGAATCAAACCTCAGTCATGTTCCCAGGGCACAGGGTTCCAGAAACACACCTCAGTCATGTTCCCAGGACACAAGTTTCCAGAATCAACCAGATATCATGCTTCCTGGCCACAGTCTTCCAGAATCAAACCTTAGTCATGTTGCCAAGCCACAGGTTTCCACCATCAAACCTCAGACATGTTCCCAGGCCACAGGGTTCTAGAATGCACCGATGTCATGTTCCCAGGCCACAGGGTTCGAGAATCAATCCTCAGTTATGTTTCCAGGCTACAGGGTTCTAGAATAAAACCTCAGTCATGTTCCCAATCCACAGGGTTCCAGAACCAAGGCTCAGTCAGGTTCCCGGGGCACAGTATTCCACAATCTAAACAGATGTCACATGCCCAGTCCCCAGGGTTCCAGAATCCACTGGTATCATGTTCCCAGGCCACAGGTTTCCAGAATCAATCCTCAGTTATGTTCCCAGGCTACAGGGTTCCAGAATAAAACCTCAGTCATGTTCCCAGTCCACAGGGTTTCAGAACCAAGGCTCAGTCAGGTTCCCGGGGCACAGTATTCCACAATCTAAACAGATGTCATGTTCCCAGGCCACAGTTTTCCAGAATCACGCCTCAGTCATGTTCCCAGGCCACAGGGATCCAGAATCAAACGTCAGTCATGTTGCCAGGCCACAGGTTTCTGCCATCAAACCTCAGTAACGTTCCCGGGCCACAGGGTTCCAGAATCAAGCCTCAGTCATTTTGCCAGGCCAGAGTGTTCCACCATCAAACCTCAGTCATGATCCCAGGCCACATGTTTCCACAATGAAACCTGAGTCATTTTCCCAGGCCAAAGGTTTCCAAAATCAAACCTCAGTCATGTTCCCAGGACACATGGTTCCAGAATCAAACCTGAGTCATGTTCGCGGGCCACAGGTTTCAACCATCAAACCTCAGTCATGTTCCCAGGACACAGGTGTCCAGAATCAAACCTCAGTCATGTTCCCAAGGCACAGGCTTCCAGAAACACACCTCAGTCATGTTCCCAGGACACAAGTTTCCAGAATCAACCAGATATCATGCTTCCTGGCCACAGTCTTCCAGAATCAAACCTTAGTCATGTTGCCAAGCCACAGGTTTCCACCATCAAACCTCAGACATGTTCCCAGGCCACAGGGTTCTAGAATCCACCGATGTCATGTTCCCAGGCCACAGGGTTCGAGAATCAATCCTCAGTTATGTTTCCAGGCTACAGGGTTCTAGAATAAAACCTCAGTCATGTTCCCAATCCACAGGGTTCCAGAACCAAGGCTCAGTCAGGTTCCCGGGGCACAGTATTCCACAATCTAAACAGATGTCACATGCCCAGTCCCCAGGGTTCCAGAATCCACCGGTATCATGTTCCCAGGCCACAGGGTTCCAGAATCAATCCTCAGTTATGTTCCCAGGCTACAGGGTTCCAGAATAAAACCTCAGTCATGTTCCCAGTCCACAGGGTTTCAGAACCAAGGCTCAGTCAGGTTCCCGGGGCACAGTATTCCACAATCTAAACAGATGTCACATGCCCAGTCCCCAGGGTTCCAGAATCCACGGGTATCATGTTCCCAGGCCACAGGGTTCCAGAATCAATCCTCAGTTATGTTCCCAGGCTACAGGGTTCCAGAATAAAACCTCAGTCATGTTCCAAGTCCACAGGGTTTCAGAACCAAGGCTCAGTCAGGTTCCCGGGGAACAGTATTCCACAATCTAAACAGATGTCATGTTCCCAGGCCACAGTTTTCCAGAATCACGCCTCAGTCATGTTCCCAGGCCACAGGGATCCAGAATCAAACGTCAGTCATGTTGCCAGGCCACAGGTTTCTGCCATCAAACCTCAGTCACGTTCCCGGGTCACAGGGTTCCTGAATCAAGCCTCAGTCATTTTGCCAGGCCAGAGTGTTCCACCATCAAACCTCAGTCATGATCCCAGGCCACATGTTTCCACAATGAAACCTCAGTCATTTTCTCAGGCCAAAGGTTTCCAGAATCAAACCTCAGTCATATTCCCAGGACACATGGTTCCAGAATCAAACCTGAGTCATGTTCGCCGGCCACAGGTTTCAACAATCAAACATCACTCATGTTCCCAGGACACAGGTGTCCAGAATCAAACCTCAGTCATGTACCCAGGGAACAGGCTTCCAGCAACAAACCTTTGTCATATTCCCAGGACACAGGGTTCCAGAATCAAACCGTTCTCATGTTCCCAGGCCACAGGGTTCCAGAATCCACCGATGTCATGTTAAAGGCCACAGGGTTCCAGAATCAAACCGTTCTCATGTTCCCGGGCCACAGGGTTCCAGAATCAAGCCTCAGTCATTTTGCCAGGCCAGAGTGTTCCACCATCAAACCTCAGTCATGATCCCAGGCCACATGTTTCCACAATGAAACCTCAGTCATTTTCCCAGGCCAAAGGTTTCCAAAATCAAACCTCAGTCATGTTCCCAGGACACATGGTTCCAGAATCAAACCTGAGTCATGTTCGCGGGCCACAGGTTTCAACCATCAAACCTCAGTCATGTTCCCAGGACACAGGTGTCCAGAATCAAACCTCAGTCATGTTCCCAGGGCACAGGCTTCCAGAAACACACCTCAGTCATGTTCCCAGGACACAAGTTTCCAGAATCAACCAGATATCATGCTTCCTGGCCACAGTCTTCCAGAATCAAACCTTAGTCATGTTGCCAAGCCACAGGTTTCCACCATCAAACCTCAGACATGTTCCCAGGCCACAGGGTTCTAGAATCCACCGATGTCATGTTCCCAGGCCACAGGGTTCGAGAATCAATCCTCAGTTATGTTTCCAGGCTACAGGGTTCTAGAATAAAACCTCAGTCATGTTCCCAGTCCACAGGGTTTCAGAACCAAGGCTCAGTCAGGTTCCCGGGGCACAGTATTCCACAATCTAAACAGATGTCATGTTCCCAGGCCACAGTTTTCCAGAATCACGCCTCAGTCATGTTCCCAGGCCACAGGGATCCAGAATCAAACGTCAGTCATGTTGCCAGGCCACAGGTTTCTGCCATCAAACCTCAGTCACGTTCCCGGGCCACAGGGTTCCAGAATCAAGCCTCAGTCATTTTGCCAGGCCAGAGTGTTCCACCATCAAACCTCAGTCATGATCCCAGGCCACATGTTTCCACAATGAAACCTCAGTCATTTTCTCAGGCCAAAGGTTTCCAGAATCAAACCTCAGTCATATTCCCAGGACACATGGTTCCAGAATCAAACCTGAGTCATGTTCGCAGGCCACAGGTTTCAACAATCAAACATCACTCATGTTCCCAGGACACAGGTGTCCAGAATCAAACCTCAGTCATGTACCCAGGGAACAGGCTTCCAGCAACAAACCTTTGTCATATTCCCAGGACACAGGGTTCCAGAATCAAACCTCAGTCTTGTTCCCAGGACAGAAGTTTCCAGAATCAACCCGATATCATGTTTCCTGGCCACAGTCTTCCAGTATCAAACCTCAGTCATGTTGCCAGGCCACAGGGTTCCATCATCAATCCTCACTCATGTTCCCAGGCCACAGGGTTCCAGAATCAAACCGTTCTCATGTTCCCAGGCCACAGGGTTCCAGAATCCACCGATGTCATGTTAAAGGCCACAGGGTTCCAGAATCAAACCGTTCTCATGTTCCCGGGCCACAGGGTTCCAGAATCAAGCCTCAGTCATTTTGCCAGGCCAGAGTGTTCCACCATCAAACCTCAGTCATGATCCCAGGCCACATGTTTCCACAATGAAACCTCAGTCATTTTCCCAGGCCAAAGGTTTCCAAAATCAAACCTCAGTCATGTTCCCAGGACACATGGTTCCAGAATCAAACCTGAGTCATGTTCGCGGGCCACAGGTTTCAACCATCAAACCTCAGTCATGTTCCCAGGACACAGGTGTCCAGAATCAAACCTCAGTCATGTTCCCAGGGCACAGGCTTCCAGAAACACACCTCAGTCATGTTCCCAGGACACAAGTTTCCAGAATCAACCAGATATCATGCTTCCTGGCCACAGTCTTCCAGAATCAAACCTTAGTCATGTTGCCAAGCCACAGGTTTCCACCATCAAACCTCAGACATGTTCCCAGGCCACAGGGTTCTAGAATCCACCGATGTCATGTTCCCAGGCCACAGGGTTCGTGAATCAATCCTCAGTTATGTTTCCAGGCTACAGGGTTCTAGAATAAAACCTCAGTCATGTTCCCAATCCACAGGGTTCCAGAACCAAGGCTCAGTCAGGTTCCCGGGGCACAGTATTCCACAATCTAAACAGATGTCACATGCCCAGTCCCCAGGGTTCCAGAATCCACCGGTATCATGTTCCCAGGCCACAGGGTTCCAGAATCAATCCTCAGTTATGTTCCCAGGCTACAGGGTTCCAGAATAAAACCTCAGTCATGTTCCCAGTCCACAGGGTTTCAGAACCAAGGCTCAGTCAGGTTCCCGGGGCACAGTATTCCACAATCTAAACAGATGTCATGTTCCCAGGCCACAGTTTTCCAGAATCACGCCTCAGTCATGTTCCCAGGCCACAGGGATCCAGAATCAAACGTCAGTCATGTTGCCAGGCCACAGGTTTCTGCCATCAAACCTCAGTCACGTTCCCGGGCCACAGGGTTCCAGAATCAAGCCTCAGTCATTTTGCCAGGCCAGAGTGTTCCACCATCAAACCTCAGTCATGATCCCAGGCCACATGTTTCCACAATGAAACCTCAGTCATTTTCTCAGGCCAAAGGTTTCCAGAATCAAACCTCAGTCATATTCCCAGGACACATGGTTCCAGAATCAAACCTGAGTCATGTTCGCAGGCCACAGGTTTCAACAATCAAACATCACTCATGTTCCCAGGACACAGGTGTCCAGAATCAAACCTCAGTCATGTACCCAGGGAACAGGCTTCCAGCAACAAACCTTTGTCATATTCCCAGGACACAGGGTTCCAGAATCAAACCTCAGTCTTGTTCCCAGGACAGAAGTTTCCAGAATCAACCCGATATCATGTTTCCTGGCCACAGTCTTCCAGTATCAAACCTCAGTCATGTTGCCAGGCCACAGGGTTCCACCATCAATCCTCACTCATGTTCCCAGGCCACAGGGTTCCAGAATCAAACCGTTCTCATGTTCCCAGGCCACAGGGTTCCAGAATCCACCGATGTCATGTTAAAGGCCACAGGGTTCCAGAATCAAACCGTTCTCATGTTCCCGGGCCACAGGGTTCCAGAATCAAGCCTCAGTCATTTTGCCAGGCCAGAGTGTTCCACCATCAAACCTCAGTCATGATCCCAGGCCACATGTTTCCACAATGAAACCTCAGTCATTTTCCCAGGCCAAAGGTTTCCAAAATCAAACCTCAGTCATGTTCCCAGGACACATGGTTCCAGAATCAAACCTGAGTCATGTTCGCGGGCCACAGGTTTCAACCATCAAACCTCAGTCATGTTCCCAGGACACAGGTGTCCAGAATCAAACCTCAGTCATGTTCCCAGGGCACAGGCTTCCAGAAACACACCTCAGTCATATTCCCAGGACACAAGTTTCCAGAATCAACCAGATATCATGCTTCCTGGCCACAGTCTTCCAGAATCAAACCTTAGTCATGTTGCCAAGCCACAGGTTTCCACCATCAAACCTCAGACATGTTCCCAGGCCACAGGGTTCTAGAATCCACCGATGTCATGTTCCCAGGCCACAGGGTTCGAGAATCAATCCTCAGTTATGTTTCCAGGCTACAGGGTTCTAGAATAAAACCTCAGTCATGTTCCCAATCCACAGGGTTCCAGAACCAAGGCTCAGTCAGGTTCCCGGGGCACAGTATTCCACAATCTAAACAGATGTCACATGCCCAGTCCCCAGGGTTCCAGAATCCACCGGTATCATGTTCCCAGGCCACAGGGTTCCAGAATCAATCCTCAGTTATGTTCCCAGGCTACAGGGTTCCAGAATAAAACCTCAGTCATGTTCCCAGTCCACAGGGTTTCAGAACCAAGGCTCAGTCAGGTTCCCGGGGCACAGTATTCCACAATCTAAACAGATGTCACATGCCCAGTCCCCAGGGTTCCAGAATCCACCGGTATCATGTTCCCAGGCCACAGGGTTCCAGAATCAATCCTCAGTTATGTTCCCAGGCTACAGGGTTCCAGAATAAAACCTCAGTCATGTTCCCAGTCCACAGGGTTTCAGAACCAAGGCTCAGTCAGGTTCCCGGGGCACAGTATTCCACAATCTAAACAGATGTCATGTTCCCAGGCCACAGTTTTCCAGAATCACGCCTCAGTCATGTTCCCAGGCCACAGGGATCCAGAATCAAACGTCAGTCATGCTGCCAGGCCACAGGTTTCTGCCATCAAACCTCAGTCACGTTCCCGGGCCACAGGGTTCCAGAATCAAGCCTCAGTCATTTTGCCAGGCCAGAGTGTTCCACCATCAAACCTCAGTCATGATCCCAGGCCACATGTTTCCACAATGAAACCTCAGTCATTTTCTCAGGCCAAAGGTTTCCAGAATCAAACCTCAGTCATATTCCCAGGACACATGGTTCCAGAATCAAACCTGAGTCATGTTCGCAGGCCACAGGTTTCAACAATCAAACATCACTCATGTTCCCAGGACACAGGTGTCCAGAATCAAACCTCAGTCATGTACCCAGGGAACAGGCTTCCAGCAACAAACCTTTGTCATATTCCCAGGACACAGGGTTCCAGAATCAAACCTCAGTCTTGTTCCCAGGACAGAAGTTTCCAGAATCAACCCGATATCATGTTTCCTGGCCACAGTCTTCCAGTATCAAACCTCAGTCATGTTGCCAGGCCACAGGGTTCCACCATCAATCCTCACTCATGTTCCCAGGCCACAGGGTTCCAGAATCAAACCGTTCTCATGTTCCCAGGCCACAGGGTTCCAGAATCCACCGATGTCATGTTAAAGGCCACAGGGTTCCAGAATCAAACCGTTCTCATGTTCCCGGGCCACAGGGTTCCAGAATCAAGCCTCAGTCATTTTGCCAGGCCAGAGTGTTCCACCATCAAACCTCAGTCATGATCCCAGGCCACATGTTTCCACAATGAAACCTCAGTCATTTTCCCAGGCCAAAGGTTTCCAAAATCAAACCTCAGTCATGTTCCCAGGACACATGGTTCCAGAATCAAACCTGAGTCATGTTCGCGGGCCACAGGTTTCAACCATCAAACCTCAGTCATGTTCCCAGGACACAGGGGTCCAGAATCAAACCTCAGTCATGTTCCCAGGGCACAGGCTTCCAGAAACAAACCTCAGTCATGTTCCCAGGACACAAGTTTCCAGAATCAACCAGATATCATGCTTCCTGGCCACAGTCTTCCAGAATCAAACCTTAGTCATGTTGCCAAGCCACAGGTTTCCACCATCAAACCTCAGACATGTTCCCAGGCCACAGGGTTCTAGAATCCACCGATGTCATGTTCCCAGGCCACAGGGTTCGAGAATCAATCCTCAGTTATGTTTCCAGGCTACAGGGTTCTAGAATAAAACCTCAGTCATGTTCCCAATCCACAGGGTTCCAGAACCAAGGCTCAGTCAGGTTCCCGGGGCACAGTATTCCACAATCTAAACAGATGTCACATGCCCAGTCCCCAGGGTTCCAGAATCCACCGGTATCATGTTCCCAGGCCACAGGGTTCCAGAATCAATCCTCAGTTATGTTCCCAGGCTACAGGGTTCCAGAATAAAACCTCAGTCATGTTCCCAGTCCACAGGGTTTCAGAACCAAGGCTCAGTCAGGTTCCCGGGGCACAGTATTCCACAATCTAAACAGATGTCATGTTCCCAGGCCACAGTTTTCCAGAATCACGCCTCAGTCATGTTCCCAGGCCACAGGGATCCAGAATCAAACGTCAGTCATGTTGCCAGGCCACAGGTTTCTGCCATCAAACCTCAGTCACGTTCCCGGGCCACAGGGTTCCAGAATCAAGCCTCAGTCATTTTGCCAGGCCAGAGTGTTCCACCATCAAACCTCAGTCATGATCCCAGGCCACATGTTTCCACAATGAAACGTCAGTCATTTTCTCAGGCCAAAGGTTTCCAGAATCAAACCTCAGTCATATTCCCAGGACACATGGTTCCAGAATCAAACCTGAGTCATGTTCGCAGGCCACAGGTTTCAACAATCAAACATCACTCATGTTCCCAGGACACAGGTGTCCAGAATCAAACCTCAGTCATGTACCCAGGGAACAGGCTTCCAGCAACAAACCTTTGTCATATTCCCAGGACACAGGGTTCCAGAATCAAACCTCAGTCTTGTTCCCAGGACAGAAGTTTCCAGAATCAACCCGATATCATGTTTCCTGGCCACAGTCTTCCAGTATCAAACCTCAGTCATGTTGCCAGGCCACAGGGTTCCACCATCAATCCTCACTCATGTTCCCAGGCCACAGGGTTCCAGAATCAAACCGTTCTCATGTTCCCAGGCCACAGGGTTCCAGAATCCACCGATGTCATGTTAAAGGCCACAGGGTTCCAGAATCAAACCGTTCTCATGTTCCCGGGCCACAGGGTTCCAGAATCAAGCCTCAGTCATTTTGCCAGGCCAGAGTGTTCCACCATCAAACCTCAGTCATGATCCCAGGCCACATGTTTCCACAATGAAACCTCAGTCATTTTCCCAGGCCAAAGGTTTCCAAAATCAAACCTCAGTCATGTTCCCAGGACACATGGTTCCAGAATCAAACCTGAGTCATGTTCGCGGGCTACAGGTTTCAACCATCAAACCTCAGTCATGTTCCCAGGACACAGGGGTCCAGAATCAAACCTCAGTCATGTTCCCAGGGCACAGGCTTCCAGAAACAAACCTCAGTCATGTTCCCAGGAAACAAGTTTCCAGAATCAACCAGATATCATGCTTCCTGGCCACAGTCTTCCAGAATCAAACCTTAGTCATGTTGCCAAGCCACAGGTTTCCACCATCAAACCTCAGACATGTTCCCAGGCCACAGGGTTCTAGAATCCACCGATGTCATGTTCCCAGGCCACAGGGTTCGAGAATCAATCCTCAGTTATGTTTCCAGGCTACAGGGTTCTAGAATAAAACCTCAGTCATGTTCCCAATCCACAGGGTTCCAGAACCAAGGCTCAGTCAGTTTCCCGGGCCACAGTATTCCACAATCTAAACAGATGTCACATGCCCAGTCCCCAGGGTTCCAGAATCCACCGGTATCATGTTCCCAGGCCACAGGGTTCCAGAATCAATCCTCAGTTATGTTCCCAGGCTACAGGGTTCCAGAATAAAACCTCAGTCATGTTCCCAGTCCACAGGGTTTCAGAACCAAGGCTCAGTCAGGTTCCCGGGGCACAGTATTCCACAATCTAAACAGATGTCACATGCCCAGTCCCCAGGGTTCCAGAATCCACCGGTATCATGTTCCTAGGCCACAGGGTTCCAGAATCAATCCTCAGTTATGTTCCCAGGCTACAGGGTTCCAGAATAAAACCTCAGTCATGTTCCAAGTCCACAGGGTTTCAGAACCAAGGCTCAGTCAGGTTCCCGGGGCACAGTATTCCACAATCTAAACAGATGTCATGTTCCCAGGCCACAGTTTTCCAGAATCACGCCTCAGTCATGTTCCCAGGCCACAGGGATCCAGAATCAAACGTCAGTCATGTTGCCAGGCCACAGGTTTCTGCCATCAAACCTCAGTCACGTTCCCGGGCCACAGGGTTCCAGAATCAAGCCTCAGTCATTTTGCCAGGCCAGAGTGTTCCACCATCAAACCTCAGTCATGATCCCAGGCCACATGTTTCCACAATGAAACCTCAGTCATTTTCTCAGGCCAAAGGTTTCCAGAATCAAACCTCAGTCATATTCCCAGGACACATGGTTCCAGAATCAAACCTGAGTCATGTTCGCAGGCCACAGGTTTCAACAATCAAACATCACTCATGTTCCCAGGACACAGGTGTCCAGAATCAAACCTCAGTCATGTACCCAGGGAACAGGCTTCCAGCAACAAACCTTTGTCATATTCCCAGGACACAGGGTTCCAGAATCAAACCTCAGTCTTGTTCCCAGGACAGAAGTTTCCAGAATCAACCCGATATCATGTTTCCTGGCCACAGTCTTCCAGTATCAAACCTCAGTCATGTTGCCAGGCCACAGGGTTCCACCATCAATCCTCACTCATGTTCCCAGGCCACAGGGTTCCAGAATCAAACCGTTCTCATGTTCCCAGGCCACAGGGTTCCAGAATCCACCGATGTCATGTTAAAGGCCACAGGGTTCCAGAATCAAACCGTTCTCATGTTCCCGGGCCACAGGGTTCCAGAATCAAGCCTCAGTCATTTTGCCAGGCCAGAGTGTTCCACCATCAAACCTCAGTCATGATCCCAGGCCACATGTTTCCACAATGAAACCTCAGTCATTTTCCCAGGCCAAAGGTTTCCAAAATCAAACCTCAGTCATGTTCCCAGGACACATGGTTCCAGAATCAAACCTGAGTCATGTTCGCGGGCTACAGGTTTCAACCATCAAACCTCAGTCATGTTCCCAGGACACAGGGGTCCAGAATCAAACCTCAGTCATGTTCCCAGGGCACAGGCTTCCAGAAACAAACCTCAGTCATGTTCCCAGGAAACAAGTTTCCAGAATCAACCAGATATCATGCTTCCTGGCCACAGTCTTCCAGAATCAAACCTTAGTCATGTTGCCAAGCCACAGGTTTCCACCATCAAACCTCAGACATGTTCCCAGGCCACAGGGTTCTAGAATCCACCGATGTCATGTTCCCAGGCCACGGGGTTCGAGAATCAATCCTCAGTTATGTTTCCAGGCTACAGGGTTCTAGAATAAAACCTCAGTCATGTTCCCAATCCACAGGGTTCCAGAACCAAGGCTCAGTCAGGTTCCCGGGGCACAGTATTCCACAATCTAAACAGATGTCACATGCCCAGTCCCCAGGGTTCCAGAATCCACCGGTATCATGTTCCCAGGCCACAGGGTTCCAGAATCAATCCTCAGTTATGTTCCCAGGCTACAGGGTTCCAGAATAAAACCTCAGTCATGTTCCCAGTCCACAGGGTTTCAGAACCAAGGCTCAGTCAGGTTCCCGGGGCACAGTATTCCACAATCTAAACAGATGTCATGTTCCCAGGCCACAGTTTTCCAGAATCACGCCTCAGTCATGTTCCCAGGCCACAGGGATCCAGAATCAAACGTCAGTCATGTTGCCAGGCCACAGGTTTCTGCCATCAAACCTCAGTCACGTTCCCGGGCCACAGGGTTCCAGAATCAAGCCTCAGTCATTTTGCCAGGCCAGAGTGTTCCACCATCAAACCTCAGTCATGATCCCAGGCCACATGTTTCCACAATGAAACCTCAGTCATTTTCTCAGGCCAAAGGTTTCCAGAATCAAACCTCAGTCATATTCCCAGGACACATGGTTCCAGAATCAAACCTGAGTCATGTTCGCAGGCCACAGGTTTCAACAATCAAACATCACTCATGTTCCCAGGACACAGGTGTCCAGAATCAAACCTCAGTCATGTACCCAGGGAACAGGCTTCCAGCAACAAACCTTTGTCATATTCCCAGGACACAGGGTTCCAGAATCAAACCTCAGTCTTGTTCCCAGGACAGAAGTTTCCAGAATCAACCCGATATCATGTTTCCTGGCCACAGTCTTCCAGTATCAAACCTCAGTCATGTTGCCAGGCCACAGGGTTCCACCATCAATCCTCACTCATGTTCCCAGGCCACAGGGTTCCAGAATCAAACCGTTCTCATGTTCCCAGGCCACAGGGTTCCAGAATCCACCGATGTCATGTTAAAGGCCACAGGGTTCCAGAATCAAACCGTTCTCATGTTCCCGGGCCACAGGGTTCCAGAATCAAGCCTCAGTCATTTTGCCAGGCCAGAGTGTTCCACCATCAAACCTCAGTCATGATCCCAGGCCACATGTTTCCACAATGAAACCTCAGTCATTTTCCCAGGCCAAAGGTTTCCAAAATCAAACCTCAGTCATGTTCCCAGGACACATGGTTCCAGAATCAAACCTGAGTCATGTTCGCGTGCCACAGGTTTCAACCATCAAACCTCAGTCATGTTCCCAGGACACAGGGGTCCAGAATCAAACCTCAGTCATGTTCCCAGTGCACAGGCTTCCAGAAACACACCTCAGTCATGTTCCCAGGACACAAGTTTCCAGAATCAACCAGATATCATGCTTCCTGGCCACAGTCTTCCAGAATCAAACCTTAGTCATGTTGCCAAGCCACAGGTTTCCACCATCAAACCTCAGACATGTTCCCAGGCCACAGGGTTCTAGAATCCACCGATGTCATGTTCCCAGGCCACAGGGTTCGAGAATCAATCCTCAGTTATTTTTCCAGGCTACAGGGTTCTAGAATAAAACCTCAGTCATGTTCCCAATCCACAGGGTTCCAGAACCAAGGCTCAGTCAGTTTCCCGGGCCACAGTATTCCACAATCTAAACAGATGTCACATGCCCAGTCCCCAGGGTTCCAGAATCCACCGGTATCATGTTCCCAGGCCACAGGGTTCCAGAATCAATCCTCAGTTATGTTCCCAGGCTACAGGGTTCCAGAATAAAACCTCAGTCATGTTCCCAGTCCACAGGGTTTCAGAACCAAGGCTCAGTCAGGTTCCCGGGGCACAGTATTCCACAATCTAAACAGATGTCACATGCCCAGTCCCCAGGGTTCCAGAATCCACCGGTATCATGTTCCTAGGCCACAGGGTTCCAGAATCAATCCTCAGTTATGTTCCCAGGCTACAGGGTTCCAGAATAAAACCTCAGTCATGTTCCAAGTCCACAGGGTTTCAGAACCAAGGCTCAGTCAGGTTCCCGGGGCACAGTATTCCACAATCTAAACAGATGTCATATTCCCAGGCCACAGTTTTCCAGAATCACGCCTCAGTCATGTTCCCAGGCCACAGGGATCCAGAATCAAACGTCAGTCATGTTGCCAGGCCACAGGTTTCTGCCATCAAACCTCAGTCACGTTCCCGGGCCACAGGGTTCCAGAATCAAGCCTCAGTCATTTTGCCAGGCCAGAGTGTTCCACCATCAAACCTCAGTCATGATCCCAGGCCACATGTTTCCACAATGAAACCTCAGTCATTTTCTCAGGCCAAAGGTTTCCAGAATCAAACCTCAGTCATATTCCCAGGACACATGGTTCCAGAATCAAACCTGAGTCATGTTCGCAGGCCACAGGTTTCAACAATCAAACATCACTCATGTTCCCAGGACACAGGTGTCCAGAATCAAACCTCAGTCATGTACCCAGGGAACAGGCTTCCAGCAACAAACCTTTGTCATATTCCCAGGACACAGGGTTCCAGAATCAAACCTCAGTCTTGTTCCCAGGACAGAAGTTTCCAGAATCAACCCGATATCATGTTTCCTGGCCACAGTCTTCCAGTATCAAACCTCAGTCATGTTGCCAGGCCACAGGGTTCCACCATCAATCCTCACTCATGTTCCCAGGCCACAGGGTTCCAGAATCAAACCGTTCTCATGTTCCCAGGCCACAGGGTTCCAGAATCCACCGATGTCATGTTAAAGGCCACAGGGTTCCAGAATCAAACCGTTCTCATGTTCCCGGGCCACAGGGTTCCAGAATCAAGCCTCAGTCATTTTGCCAGGCCAGAGTGTTCCACCATCAAACCTCAGTCATGATCCCAGGCCACATGTTTCCACAATGAAACCTCAGTCATTTTCCCAGGCCAAAGGTTTCCAAAATCAAACCTCAGTCATGTTCCCAGGACACATGGTTCCAGAATCAAACCTGAGTCATGTTCGCGGGCTACAGGTTTCAACCATCAAACCTCAGTCATGTTCCCAGGACACAGGGGTCCAGAATCAAACCTCAGTCATGTTCCCAGGGCACAGGCTTCCAGAAACAAACCTCAGTCATGTTCCCAGGAAACAAGTTTCCAGAATCAACCAGATATCATGCTTCCTGGCCACAGTCTTCCAGAATCAAACCTTAGTCATGTTGCCAAGCCACAGGTTTCCACCATCAAACCTCAGACATGTTCCCAGGCCACAGGGTTCTAGAATCCACCGATGTCATGTTCCCAGGCCACAGGGTTTGAGAATCAATCCTCAGTTATGTTTCCAGGCTACAGGGTTCTAGAATAAAACCTCAGTCATGTTCCCAATCCACAGGGTTCCAGAACCAAGGCTCAGTCAGGTTCCCGGGGCACAGTATTCCACAATCTAAACAGATGTCACATGCCCAGTCCCCAGGGTTCCAGAATCCACCGGTATCATGTTCCCAGGCCACAGGGTTCCAGAATCAATCCTCAGTTATGTTCCCAGTCTACAGGGTTCCAGAATAAAACCTCAGTCATGTTCCCAGTCCACAGGGTTTCAGAACCAAGGCTCAGTCAGGTTCCCGGGGCACAGTATTCCACAATCTAAACAGATGTCATGTTCCCAGGCCACAGTTTTCCAGAATCACGCCTCAGTCATGTTCCCAGGCCACAGGGATCCAGAATCAAACGTCAGTCATGTTGCCAGGCCACAGGTTTCTGCCATCAAACCTCAGTCACGTTCCCGGGCCACAGGGTTCCAGAATCAAGCCTCAGTCATTTTGCCAGGCCAGAGTGTTCCACCATCAAACCTCAGTCATGATCCCAGGCCACATGTTTCCACAATGAAACCTCAGTCATTTTCTCAGGCCAAAGGTTTCCAGAATCAAACCTCAGTCATATTCCCAGGACACATGGTTCCAGAATCAAACCTGAGTCATGTTCGCAGGCCACAGGTTTCAACAATCAAACATCACTCATGTTCCCAGGACACAGGTGTCCAGAATCAAACCTCAGTCATGTACCCAGGGAACAGGCTTCCAGCAACAAACCTTTGTCATATTCCCAGGACACAGGGTTCCAGAATCAAACCTCAGTCTTTTTCCCAGGACAGAAGTTTCCAGAATCAACCCGATATCATGTTTCCTGGCCACAGTCTTCCAGTATCAAACCTCAGTCATGTTGCCAGGCCACAGGGTTCCACCATCAATCCTCACTCATGTTCCCAGGCCACAGGGTTCCAGAATCAAACCGTTCTCATGTTCCCAGGCCACAGGGTTCCAGAATCCACCGATGTCATGTTAAAGGCCACAGGGTTCCAGAATCAAACCGTTCTCATGTTCCCGGGCCACAGGGTTCCAGAATCAAGCCTCAGTCATTTTGCCAGGCCAGAGTGTTCCACCATCAAACCTCAGTCATGATCCCAGGACACATGTTTCCACAATGAAACCTCAGTCATTTTCCCAGGCCAAAGGTTTCCAAAATCAAACCTCAGTCATGTTCCCAGGACACATGGTTCCAGAATCAAACCTGAGTCATGTTCGCGGGCCACAGGTTTCAACCATCAAACCTCAGTCATGTTCCCAGGACACAGGTGTCCAGAATCAAACCTCAGTCATGTTCCCAGGGCACAGGCTTCCAGAAACACACCTCAGTCATGTTCCCAGGACACAAGTTTCCAGAATCAACCAGATATCATGCTTCCTGGCCACAGTCTTCCAGAATCAAACCTTAGTCATGTTGCCAAGCCACAGGTTTCCACCATCAAACCTCAGACATGTTCCCAGGCCACAGGGTTCTAGAATCCACCGATGTCATGTTCCCAGGCCACGGGGTTCGAGAATCAATCCTCAGTTATGTTTCCAGGCTACAGGGTTCTAGAATAAAACCTCAGTCATGTTCCCAATCCACAGGGTTCCAGAACCAAGGCTCAGTCAGGTTCCCGGGGCACAGTATTCCACAATCTAAACAGATGTCACATGCCCAGTCCCCAGGGTTCCAGAATCCACCGGTATCATGTTCCCAGGCCACAGGGTTCCAGAATCAATCCTCAGTTATGTTCCCAGGCTACAGGGTTCCAGAATAAAACCTCAGTCATGTTCCCAGTCCACAGGGTTTCAGAACCAAGGCTCAGTCAGGTTCCCGGGGCACAGTATTCCACAATCTAAACAGATGTCATGTTCCCAGGCCACAGTTTTCCAGAATCACGCCTCAGTCATGTTCCCAGGCCACAGGGATCCAGAATCAAACGTCAGTCATGTTGCCAGGCCACAGGTTTCTGCCATCAAACCTCAGTCACGTTCCCGGGCCACAGGGTTCCAGAATCAAGCCTCAGTCATTTTGCCAGGACAGAGTGTTCCACCATCAAACCTCAGTCATGATCCCAGGCCACATGTTTCCACAATGAAACCTCAGTCATTTTCTCAGGCCAAAGCTTTCCAGAATCAAACCTCAGTCATATTCCCAGGACACATGGTTCCAGAATCAAACCTGAGTCATGTTCGCAGGCCACAGGTTTCAACAATCAAACATCACTCATGTTCCCAGGACACAGGTGTCCAGAATCAAACCTCAGTCATGTACCCAGGGAACAGGCTTCCAGCAACAAACCTTTGTCATATTCCCAGGACACAGGGTTCCAGAATCAAACCTCAGTCTTGTTCCCAGGACAGAAGTTTCCAGAATCAACCCGATATCATGTTTCCTGGCCACAGTCTTCCAGTATCAAACCTCAGTCATGTTGCCAGGCCACAGGGTTCCACCATCAATCCTCACTCATGTTCCCAGGCCACAGGGTTCCAGAATCAAACCGTTCTCATGTTCCCAGGCCACAGGGTTCCAGAATCCACCGATGTCATGTTAAAGGCCACAGGGTTCCAGAATCAAACCGTTCTCATGTTCCCGGGCCACAGGGTTCCAGAATCAAGCCTCAGTCATTTTGCCAGGCCAGAGTGTTCCACCATCAAACCTCAGTCATGATCCCAGGCCACATGTTTCCACAATGAAACCTCAGTCATTTTCCCAGGCCAAAGGTTTCCAAAATCAAACCTCAGTCATGTTCCCAGGACACATGGTTCCAGAATCAAACCTGAGTCATGTTCGCGGGCCACAGGTTTCAACCATCAAACCTCAGTCATGTTCCCAGGACACAGGTGTCCAGAATCAAACCTCAGTCATGTTCCCAGGGCACAGGCTTCCAGAAACACACCTCAGTCATGTTCCCAGGACACAAGTTTCCAGAATCAACCAGATATCATGCTTCCTGGCCACAGTCTTCCAGAATCAAACCTTAGTCATGTTGCCAAGCCACAGGTTTCCACCATCAAACCTCAGACATGTTCCCAGGCCACAGGGTTCTAGAATCCACCGATGTCATGTTCCCAGGCCACGGGGTTCGAGAATCAATCCTCAGTTATGTTTCCAGGCTACAGGGTTCTAGAATAAAACCTCAGTCATGTTCCCAATCCACAGGGTTCCAGAACCAAGGCTCAGTCAGGTTCCCGGGGCACAGTATTCCACAATCTAAACAGATGTCACATGCCCAGTCCCCAGGGTTCCAGAATCCACCGGTATCATGTTCCCAGGCCACAGGGTTCCAGAATCAATCCTCAGTTATGTTCCCAGGCTACAGGGTTCCAGAATAAAACCTCAGTCATGTTCCCAGTCCACAGGGTTTCAGAACCAAGGCTCAGTCAGGTTCCCGGGGCACAGTATTCCACAATCTAAACAGATGTCATGTTCCCAGGCCACAGTTTTCCAGAATCACGCCTCAGTCATGTTCCCAGGCCACAGGGATCCAGAATCAAACGTCAGTCATGTTGCCAGGCCACAGGTTTCTGCCATCAAACCTCAGTCACGTTCCCGGGCCACAGGGTTCCAGAATCAAGCCTCAGTCATTTTGCCAGGACAGAGTGTTCCACCATCAAACCTTAGTCATGATCCCAGGCCACATGTTTCCACAATGAAACCTCAGTCATTTTCTCAGGCCAAAGGTTTCCAGAATCAAACCTCAGTCATATTCCCAGGACACATGGTTCCAGAATCAAACCTGAGTCATGTTCGCAGGCCACAGGTTTCAACAATCAAACATCACTCATGTTCCCAGGACACAGGTGTCCAGAATCAAACCTCAGTCATGTTCCCAGGGAACAGGCTTCCAGCAACAAACCTTTGTCATATTCCCAGGACACAGGGTTCCAGAATCAAACCTCAGTCTTGTTCCCAGGACAGAAGTTTCCAGAATCAACCCGATATCATGTTTCCTGGCCACAGTCTTCCAGTATCAAACCTCAGTCATGTTGCCAGGCCACAGGGTTCCACCATCAATCCTCACTCATGTTCCCAGGCCACAGGGTTCCAGAATCAAACCGTTCTCATGTTCCCAGGCCACAGGGTTCCAGAATCCACCGATGTCATGTTAAAGGCCAGAGGGTTCCAGAATCAAACCGTTCTCATGTTCCCGGGCCACAGGGTTCCAGAATCAAGCCTCAGTCATTTTGCCAGGCCAGAGTGTTCCACCATCAAACCTCAGTCATGATCCCAGGCCACATGTTTCCACAATGAAACCTCAGTCATTTTCCCAGGCCAAAGGTTTCCAAAATCAAACCTCAGTCATGTTCCCAGGACACATGGTTCCAGAATCAAACCTGAGTCATGTTCGCGGGCCACAGGTTTCAACCATCAAACCTCAGTCATGTTCCCAGGACACAGGTGTCCAGAATCAAACCTCAGTCATGTTCCCAGGGCACAGGCTTCCAGAAACACACCTCAGTCATGTTCCCAGGACACAAGTTTCCAGAATCAACCAGATATCATGCTTCCTGGCCACAGTCTTCCAGAATCAAACCTTAGTCATGTTGCCAAGCCACAGGTTTCCACCATCAAACCTCAGACATATTCCCAGGCCAAAGGGTTCTAGAATCCACCGATGTCATGTTCCCAGGCCACAGGGTTCGAGAATCAATCCTCAGTTATGTTTCCAGGCTACAGGGTTCTATAATAAAACCTCAGTCATGTTCCCAGTCCACAGGGTTCCAGAACCAAGGCTCAGTCAGGTTCCCGGGGCACAGTATTCCACAATCTAAACAGATGTCACATGCCCAGTCCCCAGGGTTCCAGAATCCACCGGTATCATGTTCCCAGGCCACAGGGTTCCAGAATCAATCCTCAGTTATGTTCCCAGGCTACAGGGTTCCAGAATAAAACCTCAGTCATGTTCCCAGTCCACAGGGTTTCAGAACCAAGGCTCAGTCAGGTTCCCGGGGCACAGTATTCCACAATCTAAACAGATGTCATGTTCCCAGGCCACAGTTTTCCAGAATCACGCCTCAGTCATGTTCCCAGGCCACAGGGATCCAGAATCAAACGTCAGTCATGTTGCCAGGCCACAGGTTTCTGCCATCAAACCTCAGTCATGTTCCCGGGCCACAGGGTTCCAGAATCAAGCCTCAGTCATTTTGCCAGGACAGAGTGTTCCACCATCAAACCTCAGTCATGATCCCAGGCCACATGTTTCCACAATGAAACCTCAGTCATTTTCTCAGGCCAAAGCTTTCCAGAATCAAACCTCAGTCATATTCCCAGGACACATGGTTCCAGAATCAAACCTGAGTCATGTTCGCAGGCCACAGGTTTCAACAATCAAACATCACTCATGTTCCCAGGACACAGGTGTCCAGAATCAAACCTCAGTCATGTACCCAGGGAACAGGCTTTCAGCAACAAACCTTTGTCATATTCCCAGGACACAGGGTTCCAGAATCAAACCTCAGTCTTGTTCCCAGGACAGAAGTTTCCAGAATCAACCCCATATCATGTTTCCTGGCCACAGTCTTCCAGTATCAAACCTCAGTCATGTTGCCAGGCCACAGGGTTCCACCATCAATCCTCACTCATGTTCCCAGGCCACAGGGTTCCAGAATCAAACCGTTCTCATGTTCCCAGGCCACAGGGTTCCAGAATCCACCGATGTCATATTAAAGGCCACAGGGTTCCAGAATCAAACCGTTCTCATGTTCCCGGGCCACAGGGTTCCAGAATCAAGCCTCAGTCATTTTGCCAGGCCAGAGTGTTCCACCATCAAACCTCAGTCATGATCCCAGGCCACATGTTTCCACAATGAAACCTCAGTCATTTTCCCAGGCCAAAGGTTTCCAAAATCAAACCTCAGTCATGTTCCCAGGACACATGGTTCCAGAATCAAACCTGAGTCATGTTCGCGGGCCACTGGTTTCAACCATCAAACCTCAGTCATGTTCCCAGGACACAGGTGTCCAGAATCAAACGTCAGTCATGTTCCCAGGGCACAGGCTTCCAGAAACACACCTCAGTCATGTTCCCAGGACACAAGTTTCCAGAATCAACCAGATATCATGCTTCCTGGCCACAGTCTTCCAGAATCAAACCTTAGTCATGTTGCCAAGCCACAGGTTTCCACCATCAAACCTCAGACATGTTCCCAGGCCACAGGGTTCTAGAATCCACCGATGTCATGTTCCCAGGCCACAGGGTTCGAGAATCAATCCTCAGTTATGTTTCCAGGCTACAGGGTTCTAGAATAAAACCTCAGTCATGTTCCCAGTCCACAGGGTTCCAGAACCAAGGCTCAGTCAGGTTCCCGGGGCACAGTATTCCACAATCTAAACAGATGTCACATGCCCAGTCCCCAGGGTTCCAGAATCCACCGGTATCATGTTCCCAGGCCACAGGGTTCCAGAATCAATCCTCAGTTATGTTCCCAGGCTACAGGGTTCCAGAATAAAACCTCAGTCATGTTCCCAGTCCACAGGGTTTCAGAACCAAGGCTCAGTCAGGCTCCCGGGGCACAGTATTCCACAATCTAAACAGATGTCATGTTCCCAGGCCACAGTTTTCCAGAATCACGCCTCAGTCATGTTCCCAGGCCACAGGGATCCAGAATCAAACGTCAGTCATGTTGCCAGGACACAGGTTTCTGCCATCAAACCTCAGTCACGTTCCCGGGCCACAGGGTTCCAGAATCAAGCCTCAGTCATTTTGCCAGGCCAGAGTGTTCCACCATCAAACCTCAGTCATGATCCCAGGCCACATGTTTCCACAATGAAACCTCAGTCATTTTCTCAGGCCAAATGTTTCCAGAATCAAACCTCAGTCATATTCCCAGGACACATGGTTCCA